>NC_090222.1:987500-1287500 GCF_024489055.1 Chanodichthys erythropterus
GTGTTCCATCAAAAATCCTGCAGCCAGGCGACTTCCCGTGGTAATGAACTTGTCAGCCTTGCGCCTGTAGAGTTCTGAGCCTGATGTGGTTGTTATTATTCAATTCAGCGTTGTGTTCACCCTCCATTCCCTCAACCGATTTCTCAAATGCCACACCAGGCCTCTTGTTTTCCAGCAATTCCTGTTTTCTGCTTACTCCCGCTAGACCCTAGGTATTTTATTGGCCCTTGTTTAAAACAAATAATGTTTGCTGTTTGCAGCACCGCTGTGAATTACTTCAAATGTTAAAGCTCCAGATAAATGTTAGAGGGAACATTATAGTTGCAGGGTTGTTCTTGAAAATGATTTACAATATTAAAGCCTTTTGTTTTTTTGCTTATCTTTGCATTGGTCCTGATATTTGCAGCAACATTGCATTCATTTAGAACAAGCATGGCTAAATATGAGCAGAAACTTTGGAAATTGTTTAGCCAGTCTGTACCAATACAATAAAAAACAAGTTGTTTGTGATAAGCTTCATGTACTTCATCCCTTCTTCCAGAGTTTATCCATGCTGTCTGAAGATCGCAGGCTGTGATAGTTTCAGGCGCAGCTGTTTTCAGCGAGCTTTTAAATGCTCAATTTTTTCAAACTGCGTCTTTCATTAAATTCACCACGGCTACAGTAGCGATTAACTTCATTATTACCCCTTATAGCCTATAAGGAAGCAACTAATATATGCAGAAGAACTACTGTACAGATGCAAGTTTTGTTTCGTTCAATACGATAAAATGTTGCATGTGGGCTGAGCAGAGATTTTTTTCACTTTTCAAAACATTGTGGCGTGTCAAGCGTCAGGCGTCCGGGCTGTCAGTTTGGTAGCCTGCTGTATGTCAGAGATCACAGAGAATGGAGTGAACAATTTGTGCTGCGCAATGAGCATGACCGCTGCTTCCAGGAAATGTGCGAGAATCTGCTCTGCGACATTAGATTGTATAGCAAAGGATTTGGTGCTGACATAGTTCATAGATTATAAAAATTAACTTATTCACTATAGATCAGATCATGTCTCTAATTGGGCTCTGATGTTTAGCAGGTGGAACTTTTATTTGATTACTTGATAGTGAGGGTAATACCATGCAATGGCAGGTTGCCAAGCAAAATCAAAACATTAAAAATTAATTCACAGTCACAACATTAAAAACTAATTCACAGTCACAAGTATAAAGTAGTAGAAATAAACTGATTTGAAATCAAAATAAATTCACATAGCTGTGATTTTTAACTATTTGAACTATTGTCAAAATAAAATTTTAATGACAGCCTTCGCCTTGAAGATAGACAGATGATATATATATATATATATAGATATAGATATAGATAGACAGACTGTCAGGGACTCCGCCCCTGGAGGCCACTGATCAGCCACTCTAAATAAGGATGAGCTCCTGAAAAATTATAAAAGATTAAGCCAAAAAGTAAGACAGAGAGTGACGCAACGACAACAAACAAGAAAAAACAGCAGATGAACATCTTGGACTCGGGTAAAGACTGATTTTTTCTCTAGAAAATACATTTTAATAAAAGAAAGAAGACTGGAAGCTGTGGATTAGCATCTGGCTGCTGGATTTCCACTATAACACCCAACTGCAGTTTTCCCTCCAAAACGCTAAAGGATTTCTTAAAGGAACTACAGCTGAAAAACTTCACATAATTGTTGATCTTCACTTGCTAAACAGAGAGGTGAGCACTTTCTGGCAAAAAACTTTAACAAAAGCTGTATATTTTGATTATATTCAAGTGAAAACTCTCATTATTATAAGCTAAAAGCTAACTTAAGCTAGCTGCAGTTTTGGCTCCGTGCCCAGTCTGATCGCCATGGCAATTCGCAATTCTTCACACGAGCTTGCGTTTCCGGTCTGACGCATTCGCATGTGTTTGAATGGAAGTCAATGGAACGAAAAGTGCAGCGTGACCGCAGTGAGAAAACTCTCAGAGACAATCCTGATCTCCTGCATGCTGACTACATTCAACTCAATGGGAAAAGAATTAAGAACAACCTCATCTTCTACACCACTCTGATTACGGCATGGAAATCAGCCATCTGTGAGGAATATAAGCACATTTTTAAAGAAGGAATCGGTCGAGGAATCCCATCCTCACCATAACCTACTACACTAAAGGCACTTTCCTTCTTCAAGGCAATGAAGCCAGCCTGAACTCATTCGAGGAGACTTTCCCTCTCGAGGAGGAGAGAGACGAGCCTCAAGCAAACGGCACAGGAGGAAGACCCAGTCAATCTTTCACCTTCACCATCTGACCGTCGACTGAGAGACAGTTTAGCTTTGCTGAAGTTGGACTTCACTGAATTCAAAGAACATGCTCAGCTCAAACTCTCAGACACACACAACACAAACATGTTCATCCAAGAGCTCAAAGATGAACCCAGGCAGCTGAAGAAAGACACTAACTCCTCCATCACTGAACTCTCAAGAGCTTTCAGAGAACTGAAAGAAGAAAACCAAACTCTCCGCACACAGATATACAAGCTAGAGAAGGACAAAGAGAGAAAGGAAGAGAACTTCTCCAAACAACTACAAGAAATGAGAGAGCAGTTACAGAAAAACACAGAAGACAACACAATTCACCTCAGCACAGCTCCTACTACAGACTACACAGACAGCGAGCCTGCCACGAACACACAGACACCTGCAGAGACACACACATCACCTGCCCACCCTCCTGAACCTGATCCAGATGTTCTCCTCCTCATGGATTCTAATGGAAAGTTCTTGGACCCACAGAAACTCTTCCCACATCAGAAAGTCACTGCAAAGTGATGCAGCACAACAGGCCACGCCCAGCAGGTCATCAGACACTTCACAGGACACCCCTTGTGTGTTATAATCCACACCGGGACTAATGACCTCCACTCGCTGCGCAACAACACTGCTGATGCTGTCAGGAAGATGGCAAAAATTCCCAGAGTCCTGAATCATCATCTCCACTTCTCCCACGACGTGACACACCACCACACATCATCTACAGCATCAATGCTGAAATTTCCCGCAGATGTTCTTCACTCCCAAACGTGCACCTGGTCCACCACCACCACATCGGCCATTTCACGTTATTTTCTCTCTGTCTTACCAAATAGGTTTATCTTTAATAACATTAATGCGTTCATTTCATATAAGTTGTTGGAATATTCAGGGTCTTTATTCTTCAATATTTGGTTCTAAAAGCACAGACCCAGAATTTCTGAAAAATATCAAAGATGCAGATATTGTCATTCTCACTGAAACCTGGTGTAGAAATGATGTGCTTACCTACTGTCCCTCAGGCTACTATGAAGTAATTGTGCCCTCAGTTAAATTAAGTACAGTGCATAGTGGACGAGACTCGGGAGGAATTCTGGTGTGGTACAGGGAGGATCTGGCCACTACAGTTGGAAAATTTCATTGCTGGTTAAAAATAAACAAACAAGTTGGCATTTCAACTACCGATACATATATCTGTGCCATCTACATTCCTCCAGCAGAATCCCCTTACCATGATGAGGAATATCTGAACAACCTCCACACAGAAATTAGCCATTTCCAGGCCCAGGGAAATGTTCTGCTGTGTGGAGACTTCAATGCAAGAACAGGATCTGAACCTGATAACAGAGATCCAAAGGCAATGAATATGTCTTTGGCCAAAAAACCCTGAGCCTCACAAAAAATCTCCTACCAAGAAACCTTGACCAAACTGTAAATTAAAACAGTAGAGAGTTCTCTGCCGAGCGTCGGGCCTGTACATTCCTAACGGCAGGATCAGAGGGGACTCTTTAGGGAGGTTCACGTGTTGTTCAGGTCTTGGAGCTAGTGTAGTTGACTATGCCATCACTGACATGGACCCTTCCTCCTTCAGAACAGCAAACTCCACTCTCTGACCATAACCAAACTAACATCTACATCAAAACTCATCACACACCAGAACAAAACAGGCTGGAAACCTGCAAAATGTAGCAGGTCCAGCAGAGATACAAATGGGCTCCAGACAGCCCAGACAAATTTATCCATGCCCTCAATTCGGAAGAACTAAAAAAATTAATAAATACATTCATTAATAAGAAATTTGAAACAACTAAAGATGGTGTTAATTTGGCTGCAAATAAAATCAATTACATATTTAATAAAAGCAGCACATATAAGTAAATTGAAAAAGAAAAGCAAAACATATACTAAAAATACCCCAAAAGATGAAAAATGGTTTGACTCAGAAAATTATTAGAAACTTAGAAAATTATCAAATCTGAAACATAAAGAACCAAACAACACAGACATCAGAACTGAATACTGTTCAAAACTAAAACTATACAAAGACACAATTCAAAAAAACAACACCATCTGACCAAAAGTTTACAGGAAATAGAAAATTCAGTAAATCAGAATCAGTTCTGGGATATGTGGAATAATCTGAGCACAACAAAACCACAAGACCTACCAATACAAGATGGAGAAATCTGGACAAAACATTTTGAAAATTTATATAAAGAAATCCCACCAAAACAACTCAATGACAATTATAATCTGATCAACCAAAATCTACAAATTTATGAAGACACAATTAAAAATAATCAAAATCCACTCGACTTCCCAATTACACATGAAGAATTGACAAACAAACTCAAAAGCCAAAAATGTAAGAAATCTTGTGGTGCTGACAGCATTCTGGGTGAAATGCTGAAACACCTGAGCTGCAGACGGCTGTGCTCAAATTATTCAACATTGTACTCAGTTCAGGCTGTTTTCCTGACATCTGGAGAAAAGGACTTATTACCCCAATTCATAAGACTGGGAATAAATTGGACCCTAATAATTTCAGAGGCATTTGTGTGAGCAGTAATCTGGGGAAGTTATTTAGCAGTATTTTAAACAATAGAATTGTAAACTTCCTTACCGAACACAATGTCCTGAACCCGAGTCAGATTGGCTTCCTTCCAAATCACAGAACAACTGACCGCATTTACACCCTACACACCCTAATCAATAAACACGTAAAACAGACCAAAAACAGAAAAATATTTGCATGCTTTGTCGATTTCAAAAAAGCTTTTGATTCTATTTGGCACGACGGATTATATTACAAACTTTTACAAAGCGGTGTAGGGGGTAAAGCTTACGACATTATTAAATCAATGTATTCGAACAACAAATGTGCAATACGGATTGGCAACAAACATACAGAATTCTTCAGCCAGAAGACAGGAGTGCGGCAGGAGTCCAGCGCTGTTCAACATTTACATTAATGAACTAGCGGTGCAGCTGGAACGGTCTACAGCTCCTGGACTCACTCTACAAGACAAGAACATCAAGCTCTTGCTGTATGCAGATGATCTGGTGCTGCTGTCACCCACTGCACAGGGACTACAGCAGCACCTGGACCTGCTGGACGACTACTGCCAGAACTGGACCCTGGCAGTAAACCTCAAGAAGACCAACGTTATGGTCTTCCAGAAAAAGCCCAGATGTCAGGAACACAGATACCAGTTCAGTCTAAGCAGCACCGCCCTAGAACACACGATGCAGTACATTTACCTCGGTCTGATCATCACTGCATCAGGGAATGCTCTCAAAGATAAAGCTCGAAGAGCTCTATACGCCATCAAGAAAAGATTCCAAAACATTGATTTACCGATTCCAATCTGGTGTAAAATCTTTGATTGTGTGATTCAGCCCATTGCGCTGTATGGAAGTGAGGTTTGGGGTCCACTCAGTGATCAGAGCTACACTAGATGGGACAGACATCCAACAGAAGCCCTACACACAGAATTCTGCAAAATGATCCTAAAATTACAAAGAAGAACACCCAATAATGCATGTAGGGCAGAATTAGGCCGATTCCCATTGATTATTAATATGCAAAAAATGCATCTAAAATCAAGTCCCACAGAATCAATACATTTTAAAGCATTACAAACCCAAGAACTGAACCCCGAAAAGAGTCAGCTTGTCCTGAGACTTACTAACCTGACTAACTCTACTAACACTAACCAGTCTCAGACCAGCACTGCTTCTCCAAACATCAAAATAAACCAAATCTTCAAACAATCTAAAAATACATATCTGGAACATTGGGATGAGAAAACTAAAACACAAAGTAAATTACAATTCTATCAAACTCTGAAATCAAATTATGAATTAGAAGAATATCTCCAAAGTGTCAAAGACGGATCCTGACCAAGTACAGGCTCAGTGAGCACAGTCCGGCCATCGAGACCGGCAGACACAGAAAGAGCTGGTTACCCAGAGAGCAAAGGGTGTGTGTTCACTGCAGGACAGGAGAGATCGAGACAGAGACGCACTTCCTCCTTCACTGTCAAAAATACATATCCATTAGAGATCTCCACTTCACAAAATTTAGTAACGTAATAAAGAACTTTACAGCCATGAGTGAAGTAGAGCAAATAAAGTTAATATTAGGAGAGGGACCGACAGCAGCACTGGCTGCGAGATACGTGTGGACGTGCCACAGCCTGAGAGACAGCAGGTGAATGTGTGTAATGTGTGTGTCTGACCTCAGTGTGTTTCCCTACCGTCCACCACAGTGACCCTCAGTACATGTGTGTGTATATTTGTTTAACCACTGTGGTAACAAATGTTCAGACATGTTCTATTGTGTTACACTGTTAATTTAAGTTTAAGTTATGTTGTAATATTTGATAGCATTATACTATTTGATATTTTCTTCTATTATACAGATGCTTTTATTATTGTTATATGTATGCTTTGGCAATATTGTATTATTTACAGTCATGCCAATAAAGCAATTTTGAATTTGAATTTGAATTTATATATACACACACACACACACACACACACACACACACACACACACACACACACACACACACACACACACACACACACACACACACACACACACACACACACACACACACACACACACACACACACACAGAGAGAGACAGACAGACAGACAGATAGATAGATAGATAGATAGATAGATAGATAGATAGATAGATAGATAGATAGATAGATGATAGATTAGATAGATAGATAGATAGATAGATAGATAGATAGATAGATAGATAGATAGATAGATAGATAGATAGATAGATAGATAGATAGATAGATAGATAGATAGACATTAGATAGATAGATAGACATTAGATAGATAGATAGACATTAGATAGATAGATAGATAGATAGATAGATAGATAGATAGATAGATAGATAGATAGATAGATAGATAGATAGATAGATAGATAGATAGACATTAGATAGATAGATAGATAGACATTAGATAGATAGATAGATAGATAGATAGATAGATAGATAGATAGATAGATAGATAGATAGATAGACATTAGATAGATAGATAGATAGATAGATGATAGATAGATAGATAGATAGATAGATAGATAGACATTAGATAGATAGATAGATAGATAGATAGATAGATAGATAGATAGATAGATAGATGATAGATAGATAGATAGATAGATAGATAGATAGATAGACATAGATATATATACAGATAGATAGATAGACAGATAGATAGATAGATAGATAGATAGATAGATAGATAGATAGATAGATAGATAGATAGATAGATAGATAGATAGATAGATAGATAGACATTAGATAGATAGATAGATAGATAGATAGACATTAGATAGATAGATAGATAGATAGATAGATAGATAGATAGATAGATAGACATTAGATAGATAGATAGATAGATAGATAGATAGATAGATAGATAGATAGATAGATAGATAGATAGATAGATAGATAGATAGATAGATAGACATTAGATAGATAGATAGATAGATAGATAGATAGATAGATAGATAGATAGATAGATAGACATTAGATAGATAGATAGATAGATAGATAGATAGATAGATAGATAGATAGATAGATAGATAGATAGATAGATAGATCAGAAGACCAGATCCATCCATTTTATGATCTATTTTATATCACTGATTGTTTGTAATATTTCAGTGTAAGTGGATTCATCATGGACAGCTTGTGATGACCATCATAACTTCTAATATTATTGTTATCATTATTGTTATTATTGACAGTAGTTACATATATTTTTCTTTAATCCAAGTGTAAAAAATGGGCTTTCATGAACAGGTTTTTAATACAATTCCAAGTTAATGGATTTTTCTCCTCTAAGTGGCTTAATGGTGTTTCTGGTTGTCGTCCAAAATACGTTCACTGAGGCATACCAAAATAATTTCAACATTAAACGTTGAACTATATATTACACCAAGGGCGAGGGTCTATTAGTATTACTGTCGTCTAATGCTGGCAGTGGAGGGGGTGGAGGTACGGGCGTCCCCGTGTTATCTCAATATTGTTTCGTTCATTTCTCCTCATGAGTGTGTTGAGCACTGATAAGTAATATACTTGTTTAAATTGACCTGAACAGGTAATGAAACACGTCTCTGAGGACTCATGTGTGAATCCTAGTGACAGTAAATATTAAATCATGTCAAGTTATATTAAACTTCATTGTGCATGCCTGCGTTGATCCGTTTTGAAAAGATGTTGACGAATTTGCAGTAAAGACGCTTGAGAAAAACTGTGAAAGCACTTCTACTGGAACATATGACAAACTCAAACGTCTATAAACGGGTTTAGAATACCCCATATGCTTTACTGCGCTATAGCTGTATTGATTGCATATGGTTGAGTTTCAGAAGTGTCATATGTGGAGCTGACCTGTTTTAATCTGCAATAAAATGCTAAAAATGTTGTTCACCCAGATTCCCAGTCATTCTAATGAGCACTTTGTAAAAATGTTAGTGGTTCTGCTATTTGTGAGTACAGAGCGAGTGGGCCGGAAGGTGGACCCAAAGTCATCCGCTCATTATTGCGTCTGTTCCAGTGGGTGTGCGAGCGATCAAAGTAAGGCATGCTCGATTTCCATTTCAGTAGCTCCTGTCCTAGAAATTAGCCAGGGGTGTCCCAAATGACATGCACTGGAACCTCTGTCCATTTGTCTGCATTAAGTTTGCATGGGAATGGTCTCTTTAGTAATAAGTAGGCCAGTTTTTATATTTAGTCCCGTCCTCTTGCACCTTGAAAGCAGAGTAACCTGTTCTCTCACCTGAGTTAATGTTGGCTCAGTCCCTGCGCTGTGTTCAGGTGGATTTGCTATGGTTTCTGGAGTATGCTGGACATGCCGTATTTCCAACTATTTTTGAAAGAAAGTAGTATGAACATGTAATGTATACATGGAATATGGAGTACACTGTGTGGAAAAATACATTACTTAATGCACTGTATTCAACCTGACCTTCTGTTTCGAGTGTGCCATATCAACCATGGTGTAAACAAACAAACAAAAAGCTGAAATAATTAAACAGTTTAACTCTTAAATGCATGAATGCTTTGACAATCATTATTACATATTCGGGTCTTTAATGACCCAGATCTATATCTCTATCTCACTGCTGCAGTAGTATAAAACTCTCCTGATATTTTAATAACATTAGATTAATTTTAATTACAAAAGAATAAAATAAAGCACATTTCATTACCTTTTGGATCTTGGCAGCTTTACATTTCAGCAGATGCTTTTTAACATCATCACTGTCCTCGTCAAAGCTCATTTTCCCAGTACTTTCAGCATCTTGCTCGTATTCACGATCTCAAACATGTTCTCAAAACTATTGTTTACAGTGTCTTCAGAATCAATATTTTGACCTCTGACAGTTTCTTCACCAGATACATCATAAAGTGACAGTTACACTAATATTTGATTGTGTCAGTACTTGGAAAATGTCTCTAGGGGAACATTAGTACTCGGGGAACTACCCTTGTGCCTCGTTCCTATAACTAAGTTCCTAGAACATCATGGTGCGACAGCCCCTATTATAATTACTGTACATGCATATGTTTACTTTTTTTATTATTTAAAGAAGAACCAATGTAGAGTTGACATTTGAGGCTTAATGCTACAGAAAGCCAATTACAAATAAAAAAATAAAATAAGGAAGTGTTTTTGTTTCTACATAAAAATATGGAATGCAGTTGCTTCAAACAATGGTATAAAGCTATTCAAAACATTCAATGTAATTGTGATAATAATAATTAATAATCACAATTACAATTTCAAGGGAATAATCGGCACTTATGATTTTTGTCATAAACATGCAACCTTTCTAGCAACACTATACACTTTTAAGTTAATTTTAATAATAATAATAATAATAAAAAAAAAAAATAAAAAAAAAAATCTTGTTATATTGTTTATAATGATTGAGGAATACTGGGGTAGTGAATTATGTCCCGGGTCAATAAAGACTAGGTATGCATTTAAGGGGTGAAATATGCTATAATGCAACAGTATGGAAGCTTGTTTCCACCAGTGAATAAAACATAAAAAAGTAATTGTGACTTTTTATCTCACAATTGTGACTTTTTCCCTCCTCAGAATTACACGTTTCTGAGAAAAAAGTCAAAACTCTATGATTTTGCCTCAATAAACTCCTAATTACTGCTTATTATTAGTTAGGAAGGTAGTTGTTAAATTTAGGTATTGGGTAGGATTAAGAATGTAGAATATGATCATGCAGAATAAGGCATTCATATGTGCTTAATAAGTACTAATAAACAGCCAATATCCTAGTAATATGCATGCTAATAAGCAACTTAATAGTGAGAATTGGACCCTAAACTTAAGTATTACCAAAATATTCACAGACAAGGTGAATTAGAAGTCATATGAATTTAGTTCTTAACGTAAATTAATCGATAAAAAATGCCCTGATAACCAGATATGTTTCTCAAATGATAACTGGATGATAACCTTAACTAAAATGCGTCCTAGTGGGGTCACATGACTGCAGTTTTACAACATTTTTGCTGCATACTTCATACTTCTTCTGCATACTTTCACATTTGATAACAGGCAGTATACGGTACTGTGCATAAGCTGTACACAGCATTACTTTGTCCAATAGCAATACATCACCTGCTGTGTGACGGCACGAGCATCGTCTTTTCAAAAGATACAAGCCACAGTTGCTGCGGCTGACAGGCCATTTGTGTTAGTTCAATAATAAAGTCCTTTGTGTCACCGCAATGGTTCTTTCACATATCTGTGCCGACTGTTCATTGATTTTCAATACTGAATCTGTTCTTTAAACTCAAATCTTGAAGCGACGATGGCACGGTTTCTGCAGTAACACACTGTGCATTTAACGTTTCATTCATCACAGTGAACATGTGGACTCTGCAGCGGTGGGCAAAGATTTATAGACACTTTCACCTTCACATTTCACACAACAGTTAAAATGTGAAAAGGATCTGTCATTAAGACCCTTAAGATTTCATTAGCATTTATGAAGAGCAATGATTGTGGTGGTTATGGCGTTTTGGGAGACGCACTGCTGCAGCATCTTACGCAATAAACACACACGGGGTTATCGTAGCTCGCTAATCAAGTGGAATGGGTAAACAATGTCACCTGTCTGCTTGTAAAATAGGAATTGTTATTCACTGGCCAAACTCTGTCTAAATATTAATTGCTTCCCTAAGTGTAAAATCAATGGCAATTACACTAGCTTGAGTATTGGTAGTGCTTAGTGCTTATCTAACCTTGTGATCTCTGATTTGGAGATCCATTTTCACTGTGGGAGCGTTTGACCCTCAGGTAATGTCTAGGCCTTCTGCTGTTGGTTCAGGACTTGGGAATTAAAAGACCCCCTCATGTCGCCTTAATGAAAATGATGCCCCTAAGCGATGGACGGGCCTGTTACAATAAATCCCTGTATGCGCACACACCCACAATGTTTAGTTTCTCCTCCTCTCTCTTTGTCTTTCCCCTTGCCGTTGTCTTACACACACACACACACACACACACACACACACACACACACACACACACACACAGAGAGAGAGAGAGGCTGTTTCAGTTTTAAACCTTTAAGCCTTTTCCATCCTGTGAAGCTAAACAGTGGCTTGTGTCTCAAGTGGTTTTGTCAATACTCGCCTGAATAGAATGACAAACTGTAAGACACTTAAAACGACTTGGAAGAAAATAATCTGCAGAGATGCAGAACACAGCATCCTCTCACTTTCCACTTCTGATTTACATCCCTGTCCTTATTTTACGGTTAATTCATTTACAGTTAAATAAATACAATAGTTCTATCATCATTTACTCACTGTCATGTCGTTTCAAGACTTTTTTTTCGTCCATGGAGATTATTCATGCTGTTCTTTTTCATACAACAAAATTATGAACATTAGTGAGCACTTGCCTTTAAGCTCTAAAATGTAAAAATTGAGGTTGTTATTCATTAAAAAGCTTGCTCTGACCCATCAGTTCTTTTGTGCACATGCTCAGAAAACTGGTGTTTGGTGTGATTGAAGCCTGATGCACAGTGTCCTATGGAAGCTTGTTTCCTCCAAGGAATAAAAAAGGTTTAGGGGCCCTATCATACAGCCAGCACAATGCAATGCCAGGTGTGACACAAGTGTTTTTTTCTAGTTTCAGGCTGACGCAGTTATCATTTTCACGTCCAGCGCCACATTTTTTAAATAGCAAATGCACTTGCGCCCATTTGTTCACCCATGGGCGTGCTGGTCTGAAAACGAGGTGTGTTCAGATGCATTGTTGGCGTGTTGCTATTTTGGGGAAACTGAAAACGACTGTGCCATTGACTAACAAAAACCTGCTCTAAAGTCAATGGCGCTGTATTTATTTTGTTATTTAAAGGGCGCGTTATTAATATACACCTATAGATGGGTGCACAACACACATATACTTTGCTTGTTACACACAGTAAGGGCACACAAACATGCCACATATTAAAAATTAAAGTAAGCGTTTAGTCTTTCTGCTTGCAAATTCCACCATGCAAATAGCGAATCCATCATGGCCCAAGCACACCTGGCTTTTAAAGGGAATGGATGACACTCTGATTAGTATATTGCACATTACACCCAAAACACACCCATGACTCATTAAGAGAATAGGTACAACCCTTTTGGACCATGCGCCTGTAATTAGAAAAATACGTGTAGGATAAATCAAACCACATTTACCAACAATGAGAACTGTCAAAGAACTGAAGAGAACAGGGAGTATTTATACACAACGAGAAACGGGTGAACATAATCAGCAACTAAGGAAACTATCTAGAGCACAAAGAAGACTAAAGTCGGGTTCACACTGTACAATTTTTTCCATAATTTGGTTGTCTGAGACAAATTTTGTGAATCGTAAAATGATTCCTCTGATCCTAGGCAAATATCTGAAGTGTTTAACTCTCTGAGGTCTGAAAACGTGCCGGCGCGTTTTGCAGGATTTTTTTCACATTGCAGCAAAAGACTTAAAATACTTTGTCATTTCTTGTCATAGAGACATAAGTAATATATCAACTGAAACTATAGAATGTCTTCTTTTATTTGTGTACGCTCAGAGTAAAAACACAATGTTGTGCTTTTTGTAAAATAAAGAAAACTAACATGATGTGTGATCTCTCGTATCCCTTTGAACGAACTCCAATCTGATAGTTCTCAGAAAATGAACTGTAACTTAAAAAAATTACACTTACGTCTAAAGAAATGTTGAAATGTCAGGTTTTAAATTGTGTAAGTCAAATCAAAAACAAACATTCTGTGTTTATGTAATCTGTATGAAAAGAGAGCCATGTCAGAAGTCAGTGATTCAGCTCATTATCCGCTAATGCGGCCACGCCCACGGAGCGAGCGCTATTCAGAGGCAAATTCAGAGGCAATACATGCATTCATCATCTCAATCATGTATTTATTGTCTTGAAAAGTGTTTATTTGGATGTTAAAGCCATGGTTAGCGATCTCTAGAAGACATGCCGTTAGTTCCTAGTTCTTTTTCTTCTTTATATGAATTTGTGGCCTAAAGGTGTACAGACAGTGCCCTCTGGCTGCAAGTATGAATTGAAAACACAGTATCCAGCACTCATATTGATGACAATAAATATTACTCCTCAGTATAGAAAATTGACAAAAATATATAAGAATCCATCAATATTTCTCCAAATGTGCATGCTTTTAAGCTAAAAGCCTATATGAAATGCCATAGAGGTAACATAATTGTTCAGACACTTTGCATCACAGAAATTCATTATATTTTAAAGAATATAATAGAATACCATTATTTTAAATTGTAATAATATTTCACAGTATTGCTGTTTATGATGAGCTGAGACTTTATTACAGAGGGTTTTTTTCACAGCCTACCTGACTGAAAGGCCTCATTATTATGCAAGTCATTTCAGGTCATTATTATGCGATTCTTTTGTCTTCTCAGGTGTAAATGGCCCATTATTCATGCAGATTCACGCCTCCACGCATACTGTGTTTCTTGACAAAAAGTCTCTTACAAAATTTAAATCTATCTATTGTTTTATATGAAGGAGTAGTCAGCATAATTTTTACATAATTCTTAAGCAAAAACTCTAGTCTACAACCTCCAATAACCAGAAGTCTTGTGAACACAGATTTGATATACTCTTTTTGGCCTTATTTCAGTGACTTAAGTTTTTTGTTTTTTCATTAACCACACATAAATGTTATTCCTTCAGAAACACAAACATGTACATACATGTTCCTCACATATTATTTTAGCCTAGTTTGTGCTGAATACAGTGTAATGACACTTTTGTCATTTATATGTTTATGAACAACTGAAAAAAGCACAAATGGCAGGGCATGTCAAAACTTCTCCAGGCCCCAAATCAGCCTCAGACTCCAGAGGTTTAATCACTAGTTTGGCATGTTTGCTGACAACCGATTAATGACCATTGCAAACAAATTTTACCTCAGAAGAAATTCTGGCAGTGTGACTTCTCCTACGACACCCGTGAAATCAAAGACCAATAGAAGTGGAGAACCCGATGACGCTTATTAGTTAGTGGGACAACAACAAATCAGCACTTGCTCTACACACATCATCTTTGTTTTTTTCAGGCTCAAGAAGGGGGATTGTTTTTAGTTGTGTTCATTGGCCTGGTCACTTGAACTACACGGCTAACCTGCTCCATAGCAGGTTTTATTCAGGGTTAGAGATCGCAAACTAATTCTGGACCAATCAGCTCTGAGCAAAGATGTAATAAAGCCACTCCCCTTGTATCTCTTGCTGCAAATTAAAGCAGTTTATAGTGGGAAAAAAAGACAAAATGACCTGTCTTTTGCTGCAGAAGAACATGACAAAGTAGCAGTTGAAGTCACGTATGCACAATATATTTCACCAGCAGCTGTTGCTTAAAGTCCCTATTCACAACCCTGATCATTTATACTGAGCGTTGTGAGCCCACTGAACCAGATCTAAACCAGGTTTGATTTGTATGGTTCTGTCTACTCTAAACCTACTCTGAAACTCAGAGTTTAATTCAACTAGCTTCATGCAACTGAAAATATGAACATCATTCTGGTTTATAATGTGTTTTTGTCTATTTTTTATCTTGGCAGACATGGTTGTTATGCACCATAATGGTATGGAAGATAGCAGCATGAGTACTCTTCAGAAAAAAAAAAAAAAAATCTCCTTTTTCTACTGAAAGAAAAAAATAAGATTTGGAATGAAGTGAGTAAATGCTGACAAAAATATTGGTATTTTTGGCTAAACCATGCCTTTATAAAAATGATAGCAGAGACGCAGAACACTGTGTCCTCGCATTTTATACTTGTGATTCATGTCTCTCCTAATTTTACGATCATTTATCTTGCAGTAATCTACTTTAGTGGAAAAATAATGCCATTTTGCCTCATTTTTGGCAATGATATCCTATTTGTCCCCTCTTTCTCCTAGGACAAACTCACACCTTAAATTTGTACAAATTTTTACAGTTTTTGCAAGATTACATTTTGAAAATCTCCTATTGACTTTTGGTTGAATGTTGTCTCTACAATATATAATAAACAGAGATGATTATGTTGCAATATGTGCATACTAAATTTTGATTATGGCCTTTTCTTTCTGCCTTGACAATGGCCGTTGCTCATCTCAATTTTGCATCATTGATCTGGGAAGGCTGTTTCTTGTGTAGCTCTGCTGTCTCTCTGCAGTTCACAAGCAAGTGGATGATATGTCCATGTATTTATTTATGTATCTGCTAGCATCTGTGTATTAAGCAGGTAATACAATCAGCTGATAATGACTGAGGAACTGACATTGAGATGAATGGGAATGCTAATGGATAGCTCTCTTTCTCCAGGTATTATATACCTTCTTGTTGCACATGAATAAACCTTTTCATCTTTCACACACATGAATCTGGACTTTTCTTCCCTAATGGCACAGTGTGATGCAATGAAGTGTTTCTGCTTTGTTGTGAATATAGTAACAGCACATGCATAGCAGTTCTGCAGGCGCTTATTTGTTTTATAACATGGTTACATCATAATAAAAATATTATGAACACACATTTTTATTAAAATGCTATCATAATAAGCAAATTCATGAAGTAATATCCTTGCTCTAGAAGATATAGTCCTTGCTATTTAAACTCAACTTATTAACTGTTGTACACAGTAGCTATATGGTATATTTTAGCATGACTGGAACAGCGTACTGTACTAATTTATTATAGAAAATGTAGTCCTGGTTATGCGACGAGAGTGTTGAGCTCAGGAACATGGTGATGTACTTAAAGTGTCTGCTAATGAAAGTCTGGCTTTTCGCCTGCTGGGCGCTACCTTCCCTTTGTCACTTGATGCATATGGATGCCAAGGCCCAGATTCTGCTCTGGGTTCTTTCTCATTCTCTCTCTGTGTGTGTGTTTTGGGTCCATTATTTTTTTGGCCTGCGCCCTTCATTGTTCTGCAGAGTTTGGCAGAGGTTACCTGGCACAATGTGACCAGGGCGTCTGGCACCGGAGCGAACCACCTGCATTCAACAATAGCGTAACTCTCCTGATACGGAAGGAGCTGAATGATATCAGAGCTTGTGCTCTGTTATAGCTGCACTCGATCTTTGTAGTCTCTTTACTCATGTTAGAAAGTAGTGTTAATGTTGTCAGCTATTTATTTATTTCTTTTTTAATTTAGTCTTAGTCCTGTGTCAAATATGCTTTGTTTATTTTTTAGCATATTTTGTCCTGTTTTTGTTTAGTCAAGTTTTAGTCGACTAAATGTCTGGGCTTGGTTCAGTCACATGCTGCGTAATGATTAAACTGACAATAATGGTTGTTTTTGCAATTGATGAATTTATTTGTACATTTCATCAGAATTATTGCACTTTTACTAATAAGCACAAATCAAGAGAAGTATATTTTTCCCAATCACACCACTACATGTGGAAAAAGCCATATCTTTTGTTCATAACGAAGGTTTAGATCACATACAACCCTTTTTTTCAGTGTCCGATTTTGTAAAATTGCTCATTCTACTATGTATTTAAGCATGAAAATGACCTCAAATATAAGTTCATTATATAGTTTTGCCTTTAGTTGGATTAGATAATCAAGACATTTGGGTGTGTTCTTCAAAAATAAGAAGTGTTTATTGTGATATACCTTATTTTATGTGTGTCTGAAAAAACATTTTCAACTAAGCTACCCGCTAGGAAAACCCACTTTAAAAAGGAATGGTTTGTCACAGTCTCACATAATTAGCATAATGTGATGTTATATCCTCTAGAAGCAGAAGTCTAGAATGTATGTCCTCTCTCTTTTCCCAAATATCGATTAAAATGGCAAACCTGTGTCAAGAGCGGATTAATTGTTTATAACAAGAAACCTCTCTCAAAAAATTAAAACAGTGAAATTCCTAATAGTAACTGCAATAATTCCAATTTACATTAATGTTGTGTACGAGGTTGTGTACGTTAATTTATTCAGCAACCACTATTGCAAACAATATAGTCAAGACCCATGTTTAGATTTATTACAGCTCATCACTGAGAAGCTTCGATAGCAGATTTAGTCACAGCAAACAGTGCAGGCACTGAGCGACACTTTCATTTGAGCAGAATATCTCAAGTGGAGATGGCTGAACTCCAGCTTACTTGTTTGTCTGTGTTTTCAGATCATCAGTGGCACTTCCGCAGTGTAGAGAGAGTGTGTGCGGTTGGTTGCCAGATTGCAAAGATGAAGTAAGACACCAGGCAGAAGATTAAAGCTCTGATCGGGGGATTTAAGCTTGTGACATCTGGCAACCGCAAGCTTGACCGCTCGTAGTAGAGGCTTATACAGCAGTCTGCCATGTTTTGTCTATGATTTTGCTAAATATTTATGTTATTTACATTTTAGCTGTCTTTTTTTATCAACAATATTGCATGTTGATAGTCACAGTTATCGTTTAATGACCTTATTGCCGTCTCGTCTTTGGGAGAAAAGCTTGTTGGCGAACTTTTTTGTCACAGTTTTCAATAATGGAATTAACACTATTTGAAGTCTTTTTGAAAAGCAGTTGAACATGTCCAGTGGTATTGCCTAGGAAAAAAGAGATCATTTTCAATGAACACACGCTGACCTTTTGTGACAATGTGCCCCATAGGGTGATTTGTTACACTGAATGGGGTAAAGCTTCACTATGGAAACCTGCAATTTTCAGATTTAAGAATAGCACTATTTTTGTTTTTATATGAAATAATTTTTGAAAAAAAAAAAAAAAAAGAAGAAAAAAGTAATTAATCACAACAAAATGCATCATTTGATCACTTGTTATGCACATTTAACCAAAAAAAAAATTAAAAATGACAATGTTCAAATATTTGAAAGTCTCTTCTGCTCACCAAGGCTGCATTTCTCTGATCAAAAATGCAGTAAGATTGTGAAATATTATTACAATTTAAAATAGCTGTTTTCTCTGTGAATATACAGTAAAAAGTAATTTATTCCTGTGATGCAAAGTTGAATTTTCAGCATCATTACTCCAGTCTTCAGTGTCACATGATCCTTCAGAAATCATTCTAATATGATGATTTGATGCTCAAGAAATGAAATGAAAACAGTAATACTGCACAATAATTTTGTGGAAACGGTCATACTTTTTTCAGGATTCTTTGATGAAAAAATTAAAAAAAACATTTATTTTGAGTTTGTAACATTATAAATATATGTCAATTCTTGCTGAATAAAAGCATTAATTTATTTCAAAAAATAAAAATGTAACAACCCCCATGCCTTTGAAAGGTAGTGTATATATGAAATGAAACATAAAATGAAATATAAAGAATGCTATCTTGCTTATGTCAAACGAACAAGACACTATGCTTCTAAACACAAGATAAAATTACTTTCACTGATATAGATATAATAACTTGACATGAGCCAAGCACATGAAACCAATGAGAAAACACTGAACTTTCACATACAGTATCTGTAACCTTCTATAAGGGAGGGTGAACATTATCTGTCTTTCTTTTTTTTTTCTTTTTTTTTTTTTTTTGGATGTCCTTGTGTTTGTCATCCTGTCAAATGTTTAATGTAATAGTGCAATGTTTCAGAAAAAAATCCCTGCAATGCTAGAGACATGGAAGGCGAGCGAGGCGCGGAGGGCTGAGAAACACAAAAGCAGTGTGCGAGAGGGAGGAACAGAGCCAGCGCGTGATAAATTGCAGAAGCGAGAAAACGAGTCACTTGAGCATAAAATTAGATTTTACAAATGTGTTGTTACCTGACAGTTATTTGACAGAGAAGATATCACGACATTGGAACGTATATGAATATTGCTAATCATACTGAGTAAATGAGAGGTTCGGGGCTATGATGGTGGCTGAGGGAACGGATCTTAATTTAACCCTCTTTATCACTGCAGACTTAAACTTGTGCTTGATTGGCTGCTGTCATTTATATGGTAATTTGAAATGCTCTGTAACAGAAAAAAAACATGAAATGCTCTTCAGATAACCGCTATAGATGAAGCTTTGAAATGCTGTAAAAAATTGGCCTGTTTTTGTTGGTTATGTAACTTTAATTTGATCATTAATAGTGTGACTTTTTACATTTATTCATTAATTAAGTTCAGCACCAGCTGCTGCAGGCAAAACAAAACCAACACAAAGATGCATTTTGGGATTTTTCACACAAAACCAACACAAAGATGCGTTTTTAAAAGTTTTTTTTATTCATTTAAACTATTTTACACACCATCTTGAAAACAATGCGCACATAGTATAGAAATAGATAAATAAAATAAAATATAATGAAAAAAAATATTTAAAAAATAGCAGAGTAGGTTTACTTCACGTAAGGTCTGCTTAATGGCACAGTAAAATATTATCTTAAATTATGTTCATTTGGGGCTGTGCTCATATATATATATGATATTAAATGTGATAATTTGATTGACATTTTTAATTGATGGACACCCGAACATTTATTTTCAAGGAATAAGGCATAAAGGACCCACAGTCCAGTTCCTCTCTTCTCATGCATGAATGTTTGGTATTTATTTTTATTAAGATGTGGATTTTCCCACCCATCCAGAGCTTTTGTAAGCACACCATAATTTCACTCTTGCTGTTTCATTTTTTTTTTATTGTATGTTCTCCAAAAACACACAGATGCAATTAAAAACAATCAGCTTTATTCAAACACAAGTGGAGCAAATTTGTGTGGAAGTCATACATAAAGTCATTAATAAATTCAGTCGGAAACTCATAAAGAAAGTTTCATTATAAATGTTTGGCAAGTATGAAGGTGTGAAATGAGAGGAAAGGAAAATGTGTAAATAATACAGAAAGAAAGCAAAGATTATATTATTTAAAAAAAAAAAAAAATATATATATATATATATATATATAATACAAGAGACATGGGCAAAATAATATTGTTAGTTTGCCACTATATATGTCCACATGATAGAGTATACTCAGTAATATACCAGATAAAGTCCAGAAGAGAAAAGCAATTGATAAAAATGAGAAACAGAAGCATGAGTCTCTCTAATGAATAAACAGTCCTTCTCTCGTTCTTTTCTTTCAGAGCTTTCTATTGTATTTGTCTTTCATGTAGTTGTGTTTGTCTATCAGTATGCAATGAACATGCACTGATCGAATGAGTTTATTCTCAACATTTTATTTAAAAAATTTGTTTAAAGTTTTTTCTTGAAACATAATTACTTTATTCTCAACATTTAATAAGTCTACTCTCAACGTTTTATTTCGACTTTTTTATCGAAACACGACTTCACTCTCAAAATTTAATGTTTATTCCCAACATTTTATTTTGACTTTTTTTCTTGAAATTTAACACGTTTTTTTAAACACAGCGAAGTTAATTCTAAACATTTTACATAAACTTGTTCTCGAAATTTTAAATGTTTTTTTTCTCAAAACATAACTTTATTCTCAATTTATTCTCTACATTTTATTTAAACTTTTTTTCTCAATTAAAGGGTTTTTTGCACATTATAATGACTTTTTTTTCATTGCGTGGCCCTTATCTGCTTCTTTAGAAAAGCAATTGATAAAAATGAGAAACAGAAGCATGAGTCTGTCTAACAAAACTATTAAACAGTCCTTTTTCCGTTCTTTTCTTTCAGAGCTTTTTATTGTATTTGTAAGTAAATATAGGGCAGAAATGCATTAGTCAATTTGTGGTATAATCTTCATACTGAAAGTCATTATTCATGGCAGATTGAGTTTAAGGCCCACTGTAGATCATGTCTATTTCTCCAGCTGTAATATGTCTGACTTCTCCACTCATTCATTCGAGACAGACAGCGAGTTCTCCTCTTGTTTTCCTTGGGGAATAGACAGATGGGACGGGATAACTGGGCAATACAGCATCTTTTAATTGGTCAGTGTTGTGCACAATGCTGGTTGTTTGCCGTAATTGTTTAGTATGGGCCATTGTCTGTTGCTTTCTCCTCTGCCATTGTGTGGCAGAGTAGCTTCAGCTTCCAGGGAGTAGAGCAGCTATTCACAGGCATGCTGGGAAAGCGACCAGGGGAGTGGTGTGCTACAAAAGAGCTCCCTCTAGAAAAGCTCAGCCTGTACGCAGACATTCATCCAAAACATAATGATATTGTCTCATTGTTGGGCTTTTGGCTGAGCTGCGCTTGGCTGTGTGGGCTGTGCAAGCAAACGTTCAGGCTGGTACAGTATATTTGGGTACGAGGCACCGACAGAACCGCCGGTTGACCCGTCACTTGACCCGCGGCTCTGAAGTTGCCTTGTGTGTTAATGTTTTTTTTTTTTTTTTTTTTGCAGCAAAAGGCTGGAGTCTTAGTGTTATGAAACACCATACAGTACATAAGGAGAAAATGCACTCAGTGTCTTAGTGTGTAATGTTGCTGTTTGAGCATAAACAAAATCTGCAAAGTTACGACGCTCAAAGTTCAATGCAAAGAGAGATATTTTCTTTTACAGAATTCACTTTTTAAGGACTACAACAAACGTCTGGTAGGGACTACAACAAGCTTCTTCCTGGGTTGGTGACATCACTAACCCTACAATTTACATAAACCCCGCCCCCATGTTGGGCTGCTTTAGAGAAGAGGAAGAGTTGTTGTAGTCGAGTGTTGTTGTTACCGTCATTTTACGCCGGACTGCTTCACAAACGAGGGTCAATTCAACACAAAAGATGAACATGACGGCACATGCTAGTGGATGAGTTGAATCAACTCCACAGCAACTACATCAATTTATCCACTAACCATTCAGAAACGTCTAAAAGTTGTAACTTCTTCCTGAGTCTCTCCATCAGTGTCGACTCCGGTTTGAACAATGTAAGGCTGAACACTTTCCTCATTTTGGCTGCGTGAGATTCTCCAGCTTTGTTGTTGTTGAGCTGTTAAAGCTCCGCCCTCTTCTGGAGCAGCAGCTCATTTGCATTTAAAGGGACACACAATAAAAACTGCGTGTTTTTGCTCACACCCAAATAGAGGCAAATTTGACAAGCTATAATAAATGATCTGTGGGGGATTTTGAGCTGAAACTTCACACACACATTCTGGAGACACCAGAGACTGATATTACATCTTGTGAAAGGGGCGTTCTAGATCCCCTTTAACGCACTTAAGTACACTTTTAAAAAGTATGCTTTGTAATAATAATAATGTCAATTTAAAAGTTTGACTTTAAAGTACATTTTAAATCATTATGTTTTAATAATCATGCTTTAAAAAAAGTACACTTATTTTGATGTGTTGACTAACATTAAGCACATGTAAAATACTTGTATATAATTTTATATACAGTAATTATACTTTTAACCTTAGTTGTTCACTCAGTATTACATTTAAAGTTAATATGTACTAAATTGCAAATTCATCATTACAATCAAGCTATACAAGTTTCAATACATTAAATTAAATATGTTTATATTGACATTAATATAATATATTTATATATTATATATTTTAGTATATTTTAGTTAATATATTTTAGCATTTTTGTATTGCTATTGATATATCATAAATGCTTGTCAGTATATATTCGGCAGCACACTTTAACTGTATTTCAAAGACAATAGAAGTAATTCTGAAATTACAAATAAAAATGTGCTTAAGTGGGTCAAAAAGCACTCTACTAATTGCAATTAATATAAATTTAAAATGTATTTTTTTATTTACTTATAAATAACATGCAATTAAATGTCTGAAAACATTACATTCCGTTCACACTTATATATGTTTATTCTTTTAAAGTATATTATTTCTGTAATAAGTTCTCTTTTCAAAAGTATGCTAAGCTAATAAGACTTTAGTATATTTTCTAAACATAAATGAGGACATTTTTAATGAAACCTCATTCTGTCTCCACTGAAAGTCCATTCCACCAAAACTCATAAATAAAAAAGTTCATAAATACAACCTAACAATAATCCATATGAATCAAGCAGTTTAATCCAAGTCTTCTGAAGAGACATGGCCACTTTATATGATTAATAGATTTAATGTAGGCTTTCATTCACATATCAACGCACATACATAATGCACAATATGGTAAATTGATTGTGTGTCATCATGCAAGCACAGTTGAGCTTCCCTTTACTATTAAATTAATTCAGTTGGTTAAACCACTCAAATGGTATGGATTACTTTTGCAATGTATTTTATAAACTGTTCAAAGCATCAAAGTTTAGGTGAAATGAACTTTCAATTGATGGATAGAAATCTCTTAGATTTCAAAATAAAAAATAAAAAATCCTAATTGGTCATGAGGGTGAGTGATTGACGAGTGATTGATTTAATTGCTGACATGTAACACTGCTTTATTGCTATCAGTGATGTTCATAAAATCACCCTTCTCTGACACATGTGGTGGTCAAAGCGCTAACATGACGCTTGTGTGGAAAGGTTGAAGCTAATGCTGGTGATTTGATCCCAGTGACCCTGCTGGCCAACATTATTCATTATTTCAGTAATTGTGTTGCGATTTACACCCTTACTTCACAGCTCTTTAAAAACGAGTGGATTGTAAAGAGCTCTACCGGCATCTGTATTAGTGAAGGTAGCAGCTGTAATGAGCACATGTTTTCTCTATCAGGATACAACCCAAGAGATTAATTAGGCCGCCTTTGTAAAGCTGTTTCAAAACAGGAAATTAGTTAATCTGAACTTAAACTGACTGATGTTAGAGAAAGATGTGCAAGAAATCTCAGATCAAAAGTTACAGCTCAATCTACATTCGGCCCCGTTTAGCACAGAGCCGTAAATATCCTGCACCATTAACTTGTCGTATCTATTTATTCGAAGAGATTCTCCTGATCGGAAACAGCGTTTGATGGAGAAGTCACAAGCGTTTTGCTTTATGGCTTGTATATCTGGAAATAAAGGCATTTACTGCGAAGCTATACACGGGGCGTTTTTTCTCCTCGCCGCAGCTGATCTCCCCTTTTTATTAAATCTATTTTAGTGCTTCCGAGCAATGCACATTTTATCCTCTTAATAGTCAAATTAGTATATACTCCAGCAATTACTTAATGTACTCTAATGAGATTTCCCCACAAAACGGCAGGATTCATTTATTTTAATGCGCCGGGCTCTTTCCAGGGAGTTTATGCATCATGTCCCTTCAGAAGTCAAGCAGCGCCGGAGTCATAAATAGCGAGCATGGCTCAACGGATGCTGCGCTGCTCTCCAGACTGTAGGCCTGTGATCTCCCCTGCAGCCTCGCACTTGAGCTCTTCTCCTCTGGGAGAATAACAGCCATGTTCAGGTTGTTCTTGACCTGCGCTGAGGTCTGACTCAAGAACTCTTAAATATTCATGCGTTTATGGATCTACATGCTATGGACTCTAAAAGCAGGATATTAAAAAGGAACGTTAAAGTAGCCCAAGGGTTATTCTGTGTTTGGCATGGTGTTTGTTATCTCTCAAATTCAGCAGGCACTTTTCACGAATAGGGTCGGTGTGCCATTGCTGTTTTTGTAGGGAAAAAACTATATGACATGTTAGATTATATAAGACAATTATGTAAGATTAACCCTTTCCCTGCCAGCATTTTTTTTTTTTTTAAATTGCCAGCCATTGCCAATGTTTTTGATCATTTTCACAAGAAATGTAATGCCCCCATAATATATATATATATATATATATATATATATATATATATATATATATATATATATATATTTGTTATATATATGTGAATATCTGAACATGTAATATCTCAAAAGAAAGAACACAACCTTTGCTTTTAAACAAACAAACAAAAACATTTTATTCTAGCTTCATGCATTTTTTTTATCAACACTTGAATGTGGGTATGTTTCATAAAATCATTTTGAACAAAAGCTGGGAAAATCACATACAATCACAAGACATGAGCAATGCTTTTATCACTTGTTTCTGCTTCTTCTTGGCCTGTGTTTTGATCCAGAGATTCTCTAGTCTTTCAGAAGATGTGTAATTGCGCCCCCTTCTGCATAACTGTGAAAACACTGAAAGGATCAAATTCCATCAATGGTGGGGAAAGAGTTAACATAGCATGACAATGCAGGAGATTTTAATGTGCCCCTATTTAGCTTTTTTTTGGATATTCCCTTTCATGCAGTGTGTAATACACAATATCTGTTTGTCAATGTAAAAGGTCTGCAAAGTTTCACAGATCAAATTGCAGATAAATGGAGTTATTGGCCCTGTCTCAAATGGCACCCTTCATGTGCACTTTCGGTCTTGTGGACTTACAATGGCCACTGCGTGCACGTGTCTGTTAAGTCCACAAGACCCTAGGGTGTCCCATTCGTCATTTAAGCTTAAAGAAGGGTGCTCGTGAGCGCCCCCTTTGCGGCTGCTATCCACCCTCGATGCGCACTTCTGCTGAGCCCGCAAGACTGTGAGCTACGGAGAGGACTTTACCCAGCAGTCAAAGTGGCATTACGTCGTGAAAGTGCGGACTCAGAGGAATACGGTGAGGGTTTAGGGTGCCATTTGGGACAGGGCCATTTCTGACACACGCTGTAAGCGGTCGACCAATCACAACAGACAGCATGGCCATTTGACCAAACAGAGAATAGACTGGTTTAGAGACACCATTTCAGACACTGAGATAAAAAAGCTGATGCTGCAATGGAGATTATGAGAATTTTTTTTTTACATTGGACACATGTAAACCTGCTGTAGGAGACTCCAAAACAAAACTAAGAACCTTTAAAATTGCATAATACAGTCACTTTAACAAATCCATTGTGTAAGCAATCTCATTAAACCATTCATAAACCCCATGTATAAAAAATGAATGAATAAATAAATACTGGATGGCGTCAAAACACATGTTGACACTGCTTGTCACGCTCATGAATTTTACCCCTGTTGTCAAAGGTATTGTAAGAAAAATTAGATAAAAATATTTATTCTTGATTTTATGGAAAAAGTAAGTTTATCAATAAATATAAACCAACATTTGGTCTCAAACTGACACTGTTTCAGTACTTGTTGCAACCAAGTTATTGTAGAAAATTTAAGTTTCAGACATTATTGTTTACTCTATTTGTGGAAAGTTCTAATAATATTTAAAATCCCAAATAGCATGAACTGATAATATGTGAAATTGAATTCTGTACAACTGAACAAACTTTGGTCTTCCAATATTTCTCTCTGCTCATATGTCTTTGGCTTCCAGACCGTCATATCACTGATATACCGTGGAAAGGTGAAGCAGGTCTAACAGTATTAATCCTCAAGGGCTGAAGATTGCTCAGCGTGCTCCAGATGTTATCATTTTATTGTTTTTATAGGGTTTCATTGCACACAAAAGTCAATAAACACAGAGTTTACTTCTCTAGCTCTTCTATTGGTGGAATTTCCTGGCCGTAAAATGCATTTCTCAAAATCTCCACAGATTGTTATGAAATGACAAAACGGCTTTAAACTTTCAAGCTTCTGTGCAAAAATCCTATCCACAAGCTATAGGCCGGCGTATGAATCTATTTTTTTATCAGGGAATGAAAGGTGACCTGTGGGCCTTAAAGAGGCAAGGTACCTTTGATGAGGCCATTTACTTTCCTCTTTCTCTCTTTCACTCTCCTCATCTCCATTATGGCCTTGAACTTTAAAAGCCTGAGCTGTGACTGCCAGAGTCTCTTTCTTTCTGCTGAGCAGATCGAATAGAGGTTCCTTAAGTACACAACCGAGCTCGCAGACAGCTCTAAATGCAAAACACCTCCAGAGGTTTGGACGTGAAGCCAGGCTTCATCTCCGGGTTCAGGTTTGGTTCATTTGACAGTGATTTCTCTTGTCTTTTTGTGTGTTTTTAGGGGGGATTTTTGAACAAATGGATGGACCTGTGGCACTCGTCAGCTCAGAGGAACTGGCCTTCAAATTCGCTGTTAATAACATCAACAGAAACAGGACGTTATTGCCCAACACAACGTTAACGTACGACATTCAGAGGATTAATATCTATGATAGCTTTGAGGCCTCCAGAAAAGGTGAGTAGTATGAGAATATAAAGGTTTTTGGCTGTGTTTAGACCACAAAAACAGCAAAAGGGGTCCCATTATGCTTTTTCAACTTTAGTTAGTGTGTAATGTTGTTCTTTGAGCATAAAAAAGATCTGCAAGGTTACAAAGCTCAAAGTTACAAAGCTCAAAGTAAAAAAAAATATATATATATATTTAACAGAATCCACTTTCCAAGAACTACAACGAACGCACCTTTGGACTACAACACGTTTTTTTTTTTAAGTTTTTCTTTTTTAGATTCATTTAGACAATCTCAACCCACAGAATTCGCCCCTTTTTTTGCAGATAAACATCCCGTGAAATCTGTGCTTGCAAAGTCTGTGCTTCAGATCCGTTCTGCATGATCCTCTTTTTTGTTAACATTGCTGGGGTCTGAATCTGGCTCGAATGTTTGAAATTGATGCCATCCTTAATTATTTACACCAGAGCAGAACTCGCTGTTATGGTGAGGTTCGTGACATTTCCCAAACATGTGCTAAGTCATGCCAATCACAACTCACTGGGCCAGCTAACCAATCAAAGCACATTTTGTATTTCGGAAGGAGGGGCTTCATTCGAGCCAGACTGGGAAGAGAGATGCTGTAATAATGTAAAGTATGTGAAACATAATGTGTTTTTTGAACAATTTAAGAATGAAAACATATTCTAGCTCACCACAAATCAAACTCAAGACGTCGTAAAAGGGCATAATAGGACGCATTTAAGCAAATGTTAACTATGTGTGTGTCCACACTGGATATGTTTGGTTTGATTAAAACAAACTCTGGTGCGATTGCTCTGTTAGTGTGCTTTCACACTTGGTTTGATTGCCTGGTCTGAACCCGAGATCGACTGCTCCCCCTCCCCCTGTCCACTTTGGATTGTGTTCACATTATATTATCCGAATCGTGGTGTGTTTGCATCATCAAAGCAGTGGTTGTTTACCCTGTTGCCTGGTAACAACAATGCAGGAGAAGGTGGCAAAATGCATAGCGTTGCTCACCTAACATTCAGACCAACCCCCATTTTAAAGACCTCATGTTCTTTATCAAAAAAACTGCAGTAAAGTAGTGAAACATTATTACAATATATATAAAGCTGATTTTTATTCCAACCTTCATTGTCACATTATCCTTCATAAATCATTATGATCTGATGATTAGGTGAGGAACCATTTCATATTATTATCAATGTTGAATAGCTGTGCTGCTGAGAGAGTGATGGATGGATGGATTGATGGATGGATGGATGGATGGATGGATGGATGGATTGAAGGATGGATGGATGGATGGATGGATGGATGGGTGGATGGATGGATGGATGGATGGATTGAAGGATGGATGGATGGATGGATTGAAGAATGGATGGATGGATTGATGGATGGATGGATTGATGGATGGATGGATTGAAGAATGTATGGATTGAAGAATGGATGGATGGGTGGGGGGATGGATGGATGGATGGATTGAAGAATGGATGGATTGAAGAATGGATGGGTGGATGGATGGATGGATGGATGGATGGATGGATGGATGGATGGATTGAAGAATGTATGGATTGAAGAATGGATGGATGGGTGGGTGGATGGATGGATGGATTGAAGAATGGATGGATGGGTGGATGGATTGATGGATGGATGGATGGATTGAAGAATGGATGGATGGATGGATGGATGGATGGATTGAATAATGTATGGATGGATGGATGGATGGATGGATTGATGAATGGATGGACTGAAGAATGGATGGATGGCTGGATTGAAGAATGTATGGATTGATGGATGGATGGATGGATGGATTGAAGAATGGATGGATTGATGGATGGATGGATTGAAGAATGGATGGATGGATGGGTGGATTCATTCATTCATTCATTCATTCATTCATTCATTCATTCATTCATTCATTCATTCATTCATTCATTCATTCATTCAACTTATTCTACTAACAGTAACCCTACCAGTCTAATAATGAGGATTAGTTAACATGTAGCTGCAAAGTTACTAATAGTTAGTATAATGTCTAAAGTGGAGTATCGAAATAAAGTTCAACCAAATAAATTAATGAATCAATAAAAATAGACGGCCAACCCCAACTTCATATTTTAATAGGAAGAAAGAAATGTGTTCATCAAACCATTTCATTGGTTCTTTAATATGTTTGGTTATCAGTTATCAACTACAACATTTTCTAAACTAATGAACTAATGTTTCATATCTTTGATATGTGTTAATATTCTCTGTATACGGATTGTCCAAACAAAACTCTGTTGGTGACAGAGTAAACATTTCCACAGCTTTATAGAGCCGTACAAAGGAATACTCTATATGCAGTGACATTTCTATTTTGACATTTCTCCCCGTCTGCTCTCGCCAGCGTGTGACCAGCTGTCTTTAGGTGTCGTTGCCATATTCGGGCCGTCTCATAGCTCCTCATCGAATGCTGTACAGTCTATCTGCAATGCCCTGGAGGTGCCACACATTCAAGTGCGATGGAAACACCACCCCATGGACAACAGGGATTCGTTTTATGCCAACCTGTACCCAGATTACTCTTCTCTGAGCTACGCTATCTTAGACCTGGTGCAGTTCCTCAAGTGGAAGACGGCCACCGTGGTTTATGATGACAGCACAGGTGAGAGTTTATGCTTGATGTCAAGAAGTGTGTCGCTGTAAACTGTGTTACCTGATGAAGCTAAAGCAGGGCCGTCACTCTTAGCAGTGTGTTTTACAGACTGTATGTCGGTGATAAGGAGCAGAAGTGTCTTAATGTTCCTGCTGCTGTCAGAATGAGTCTTCAGGCTTCGATATTCTAGAAACACTTTGAATCAAAGTAATAGAGCGATGCTGCTTCTGACAGGAACGGGAATGAAAGCAATTCATCTGAGATGCAAAATATGTGAAAAACATATTTATTTTAAAAATACAACCACGATAACTGTGTTAAATTGACTGTCTGCATTTGTAGTATATTTTTTCAGAGTTGTACCACCGACGGTAGAAGTTTACTCTAAACATTATGCATTATGGAAAATGCTCCCCATGCATTTTCCAATTGTTCTCCTTCCACATTTTGAATGGTTTCTTGTTGGTGGTCATTAGCTAATCTATCTTGGTCTTGATCAGCTGGTCAACTGGGTCTTTCAATAGCTACAAATATTCAATATTCAAAGGCTGTCCTACAAAGTGTTTCTGAAAAGTTGATTATCCATTCACAAGGCTGTTAATCCGCAAAGCAAACAATCCAAGTCATTTGAAAATGACCGAATGGTAGACCATCTTGTTCAAGCTGATTATGGCTGGTAGGCCACATTCAACCAACAACCACCCAGCTATCATGTTCAAAAACCTGCTTGACCACCCAAGGCTGGTTTGTAAGTAATTGACTCTGGTGCTCGACTCTTCTTGTGCAGGTTTAATCAGACTCCAGGAGCTAATTATGGCTCCATCCAGGTATAACATCAGGCTGAAGATCCGACAGCTCCCTCTGGACACCACGGACACCAGACCTCTGCTCAAAGAGATGAAAAGGAGCAGAGAGTTTCGCATTATCTTCGACTGCAGCCACATAATGGCTGCCCAGATCCTCAAGCAAGTGAGTTCACACTCTGTGAAAGTGATGCACACTCATATCATGCTATCCGATGACGTTCTCTCAGAACTCGAGTCTGTTTGAACTTTTAGACCAGATCTAGAGAAGCTGTATTGGATTTGGGACCTGACGTTTTAAATTAAATATGCTATATGCTTTTGCTGGAGGCCGAATGGAGATTAAACTCCACATACGTGCAAACATCTGCAGTTTAAACCTGGAGGAACTATTCCTTTTAGCTATCCTTAAAATCCATTTAATTGCGAAAACAAAATATTAAACCAAGTGGCATTTTTAAGCAGTTAGGTGATTTTTCTTTTGTTTGGCACCCTGATGAAAGCCTGTTTGAGCCGATGTGAGCGCCTGGCTGTGGATTTATGTTTTCATTTACAGGGAAACATCCACTGCTATTTTTTATTTATTTATTTATTTTTGTATTTTGTATCTCTTCCAGAGCACCCATAAAAATAAAGAAACCACAAGCTTATATTTAAAATCAGGATAAAATAATAGATATGATGCTCAAAATGAAGACAATATATTTAGCTCACCCCAAAATGATAAATATATTTAGTCACATAGTGGTTGTTAGCTGCTGTAGCTCTAGCATCACTAGTTTGAAGATGCTGTTTGCTGGGATGTTTTTTAGAGAGCCAAACATCAAAGGTGTGTGGGTACCTGAAGTGTTTGTGAGTTTTGCGTAGATGAAGTCTATGGCAGCACATCGAACCATGTAGTAAAATGTTGCAAAAGACCAAAGTATACTTCAAATTGTACTATAATGTTTAACTAAAGTTGAAATTATGAGACAGTAAGTCATGAGACAGAAAGTAAAAACTATGAGATAGTGAGAAAGTTATAATTATGAGATTTTTTTTCAAAACAAAATTATGAGATAAAGTCATAATAATGACTGGCAAAATATGACAAAATTGCAAAATCCAAGTCAATTATGAGATACTAAGTAAAAATTATGACAAAAAGTAAAAGATTAAGAGATAAAAGGCAAAATTATGAGAAAAAGTCATTGCCGTTTGACATAATTATGATTTTGTGTTATAATTTTAACCTATCATAATTATTACTTTTTTTTAATCTCATAATTAGGTAAGCAGAATGTCACCGTTTTGACTTTTGTCCTCACAATTATGACTCATAATTTCAACTTGTCATCTCATAATTATTTCTTAATATGTTGTAAATGTTGACCTTTCTTTAAATTATGATTTAGAATATCATAATTTAATTTTTGTTTAATTTTATAATTATTACTTCTACCCCAGTTTCACAGACAAGGCTTAAGCAGGTCCTAGACTAAAATGCATGAACTGATTTAACTGAAAACAACTTGTACTGACATATCTTAAAATAAGTCATAGTCAATAGTATCTCATCATTTTTAATCTCATAATTATTACTTAGAACATCATATTTTTTCCCTTTTTTCTCTCTCTCTTTTTTTTTTTTTTTTCTTAAGTATGACAGTATCTCATAGTTTGGTCCCACTTTATATTAGGTAGCTTTAACTACTATGTACTTACATTTAACTTAATTATTTGATCTATCTGCATGTAATTACATCTGTAATTAATTTCTGTAATTACATTTATAATTACACTGTTGACTCATCCCTTACACCTTACCCCTACCCTTAAACCTACCCATACCACCAAACCTGTCCCTAACCTTACCCGTATCCACCTCAATAAATAGCAGCAAAAGTGTTTTGCAATTCAATATGAACCCATTGTACTTATTTTAAGTACATATTAGTTAAGGACACCTAAAGTAGGACCCATAATTTCAACTTTTTATGTCATAATTATGATTTACCAAAGCACTTTTTTCTTTCTTGTTGCAGAAATGGGTTTCTACAGAGTATGCATGGTTAGAGAAATCAGGCTGTACCCATGTGTTATGTTGATGACAAAATTGACCCTAGACGTGTCTAAAAACGAATAGAACCAACCATCAAAAAGCTCCGTCTCTGACCGCACCACCTATACTGGTCATTAGCCATGGTCAGCATACATTAACTGTAATTTAAGTGTCTAAATACTTTTGTAGGGCCATTATTTAAAATTTTAAACTATATAAACATTATATATTATTTCTTATCTTGATCAGCCTAAAATATAAATACATTAAAGGAACACTCCACTTTTTTTGAAAATAGGCTCATTTTCCAACTCCCCTAGAGTTAAACAGTTGAGTTTTACCGTTTTCAAATCCATTCAGCCGATCTCCGGTTCTGGCGGTACCACTTTTAGCATAGCTTAGCATAGTGATGATACGGCAGCAAAGTTCCTTTATTATTACGCCGGAATGAGAGTATAGTTCCTAGCCATATTGGCCTAGAAAATCACAACTTTCCGTCGGTCTTAGTACACGATGTAACTACAGAAGAGTCAAGTTGTAAATAGGAAAAATATCAAAACTCTTTGGTCATTTTTAAGCGTGATGCTAACGGTCTAATCAGATTCAATGAACTATGCTAAGCTATGCTAAAAGTGGTACCGCCAGAACCGGAGATCGGCTCAATGGATTCGAAAACGGTAAAACTCAACTGTTTAACTCTAGGGGAGTTGGAAAATTAGCCTATTTTCAAAAAAGGTGGAGTGTTCCTTTAAGCAAACACCAGGATGTCAGGTCTTGAAAGAAATCAGTATTTTTTTGTACAGTACCGTAGATGTGAAGAGAAGATTTAGGTGGTTCATTCACAAACTAGTCCTTGCAACAAAACAAAAGCATGTCTGATCTCACCCGTGTTTACCTCGGGTCAAATGAGGATTGAATATGTATTTCTGTTTATATCTGAGACAAAACCCTGTCTAAGCAGCTACCGCTTTAAACCTTTTCAAAATATCTCAAGATGTTATTTTGCTCTTCTTTTCATTCAGCATTGACGCCTCTGCATATAACTTCCAGGTTTAACTGTAGGCTGTATTATTTCCCATTTGATCAGACGAAAAAGTTGTGTCATTCTCTGTGGCCCGAGTCCTCTTAATAAGCTTAGTCCTGCGGTCACCTGTCTGCAACCTGTCTGCGGCTCGTTTTTCTCTGTCAGCCTCTCCTGAACTTCTGTCGTGCATGTTCTCCCCCTCAGGCCAAAGAGAAATAGGAAATGCAGTCGGACACAGAGCCTGTCTGAGACGTCTGTGGGCTAAATCCCAGTAGTCTTTAAAAGGCAGTCTACGCTTGTGTGTGTGTGTGTGTGTGTGTGTGTGCACGAGGGGGACTGGGAGATATAGAAAGTACAGGCACAGACATAGAAGGGACTATTTCTGCAGCCTTTCGGAAGAACTGAAACAGTTTCTGACTTTTCCACAAACTTGAGTGATTATGGTTTAGAAGAGGGAGAAGAGCTCAGCATAACCTTGGGTTTTCCTCATGGCAGATGGCATAATTAAAGCAGACATATGAGCACCAAGGGAAAAGTGAACATTTGTATGTGACCAATAGGCCCATGTAAAACAATCATTAGGGCCCTATGATTTCCAAAATATGGAAAACTCCACTCATAAAAATGGAATTTATTGTATAACATGGAATGTCATTGATTTTGGACAAATTTGGATGAATAAATAAAAAGTAGAGCTGTACACATCATCAAATCGTGATATGGACCAGTGTCTTTGACTATTAAAGGGATAGTTCACCAAAAATGAAAATGATCCCATGATTTACTCACCCTCAAGCCATCCTAGGTGTATATGACTATCTTCATTCAGCTGAACACAATCAAAGATATATTTAAAAATATATATCCGGGCTCTTCCAAGCTTTATAATGGGAGTGAACGGGGGGCGAGATTTAAAAGTCCAAAAAAGCACATCCATCCATCATAAAAGTAATCCATACGACTCCAGGGGGTTAATAAAGACCTTCTGAAGTGAAGCGATTAGTTTTTGTAAGAAAAATAACCATATTTAAAACTTTACTAACAATAATATATAGCTTCCGGCAGACGACCATGCATATTGATTTGGGCGTAACCCCTGACCCCTGATGAACGCAGAAGCGCAGAGCAAAACAAAACACCGGTAATGAATTAGAAATCTAAAACGAGAATTTTTAAAGAGAAATGTCAGAAGAAGAGCTTGAGTTTGAAAAATAACAGGATGGATGGAAAGAAGCACCTGTCAGGAACACAAAACGAAAATCTAAAAAATAAAAAAAAGTAGGGATGGAGACGTTAAAATGAAGATTTCCTTACAAAATGGGCCCTTACAGATAAGAATAAACAAAATAATGGAGATGATTGTTAGTCGAGGATGTGTGGAAAGAGCTAATTCAAGAAGTTTGTAGTGGTTCTTCTGTGTGGGTGCAAAACCGCAATTGAAAAACGTAACTTTATTCTTCAGATAAACCTTGAATCATTATTCCCGAATTTGGTTGTGTTGGCTTGGGATATCTCTATATTCGATGGGCTCTATATATTCCAGCCACCAGCGTGAGTTTTTTTGAGGCCACAGTTTTTTATTTAGAACATTATTTTACAACGTATTAATTCATTGGCGACGCGTCATACAGCCATGCAGGCAACACGTTTATTTTTCCTTTTTATTCAAAACATTGAATATATAACTTGTTAACTATATCATGAATTGTATGATATATTCCGATTGTCAAATATGTGGAAGTGAATGTGTGTTGTTTAAACACCTTTAATGATCATGTTAGTTGATAAAACACACCATGAGTTTTATTGCTTATGAATTTCCCAGATTTTATATACCAGGAGGTTAAGATTTTTCGTGGCAAGGAGCTCTAAACAATCCCCTTGTGAGATCATTTTTTTATAAGGTTTACATTATAATATAATAAAATATTTAAGTATTTAAACTGATATACAGTATTATATCAGTTTAAATGCTTCCATTTGTTTTAATATATTATATAGTGAAAATATAGTTATCTAAACATCCCTGAAACCCACAGCACCACCACACACAATAATCTATTTAAACTGAGGTATATCACTGAAATATTTTGAGTTTGCACGCTACACCTGGTGGGTGTGTGATTGTAAATGCCTCAGAGTTTTGTTAGCATTCTGTGCCCATCATCCACTTTTCATTAAAACATGACGTTTCATTTCACATTTCTTTTCGTTTCGCGTTGCCTCTCATGTTGGTGTTTTTAGTTCGCAAACATGACAGTATTCTTACCGCGACGGATTTGGGTCAGGGCCAGCCAGCTCACACGCGCTCAGTTGTTCTCTTTCTATGAAACCTGTAAACCGCATTCACCGGTTCCAACTCTATAGCGACAATAACTCTATAGCGGTTGTCCAGAGCACTGCAATTATTTCTCATTTAAACTACTACAATCATTTTCATGTCTGTTCTCTGTGCAGCAATTATTTCTTCTGCGCAGCCACGGCTTCAGGAGCTTAGAGGGAACATTGATGAAAAGCATTGAGTGTGTCCGTCTATGGCTTTTCTCCAGCCAAAGAGCGAAAGCTAGTTTAGCACTGAACATTCTAATCACACCGCGTCAAAGGGTTAAAATCAGTCGTGTTTCGGGTGTGGATGGGGGGGATGTTAACTAATAAATTATTTAAATTTCTAATTAAACATCCAAATAAATAAATAAATAAATAAAATCATCTGGAAGAAGGGGGCCCAAAATTATGTCTTGCATACCCTTAATGGCGCCCCGGTTGGATGGATGTACTTTTCAAAATCTCACCCCCCATTCACTACCATTATAAAGCGTGAAAGAGCCAGGATATTGTGTTCGTCTAAAAAGAAGATAGACATATACACCTATTATGACTTATGGGGTGAGTAAATCATGGGATCTTTTAATTTTTTCGGTGAACTAAACTATCCCTTTAAGCTGCAAAAAGACTTTGAAATCTCAAGTCGACTTGTTCTGCGTGTTCGTCTACTGCAAATTCACAAGCAGCGAGACGCTCATGGTGTTTTCAGCATCTGCCGTCTCACTATATGAGGACATGAACACATGAACTTCCTCTCCAGAGCTCACGAGCATTTCATCATTTCATTTGATAAAACAGTCCTCAGATACACAGAGAAACTCAAAGAGCTTCACTACAACCCGCCAAAATAAACGTTTAACTTGAAGAAATATAACAGAAATGTATTACTACTGTACAGTAGAATGTACTTCACAAATTAATAATAACAATAATAAGACCGTTAATTAAAACATTCTTAAGGAATATCACACTATATCATTTATTTTTTTTATCCATGTTTTAAGTTAAACAGTAAACATCTGTTGAATGAAATGAAAATGAAAGGAATTGTTAACATTTAATTAAATTCCATTTCAAAAGAATGTTTTGTTGTTGTTGTTGTTGTTGTTGTTGTTGTTTTGCATTCATTATACATTTTTATTAAATTCAAACAGAATGTCTGAAGAACAAAAAAAAAAAAAAACTCACTGGGCACTATTATTGTTAAGATTTTAATTATTAAATATTATTAAATATTTACAGTTTTATAAACATTTTTATTACTATTATTATTATTATTATTATTAAAATTTAATTAAACCATTAAAATGTATCCATAAAACTGAAACCGTTTTTTGGGTGAAGTATCCCTTGAATGGCCCTTAGCACTATTAGAAGCTAGCTGTGCTCGCAGTTGTGCCGTATAGAAACACAGGCAGAGAGAGACATCGATGGATCAACAGAGTTGAGTAGTTCTTTATAGTTCCGCTATTCTGATTCGATCTCATTTGTTGTACATTGTTTGTGTTGGCTGCCACAATGATTGCAAATTACTCTGACATGACATAGTGACCTTTTTCATTGTTTTTTGTTTGTTTTTTTTCCCTACCCCACCCCTCCTCTTCCTCCAGGCCCAGATGATGGGGATGATGACAGAGTACTATCACTACATCTTCACCACTCTGGTAATGTACCGCAGTACTAACAGCAAATTGAATGTCATTTGTTCCTGTGCTGCTCCCTCTTTATTTTTTGATGAATGGCTTTTAATTGCAGATGAGCTTTGGATCCAGTCTGCAATATCAATTTCACTTGACAAAACAGCCTTAATGGAGTTTCCGCCACCCCAGTGTAAACATTAGCCCTTCCCTCAAGCTCAAATCAACAAAACGTCTTTGAAAAGCCTCTACAAAGGCAACAAAGTGATTGACAATTGTGTGCTACCTCTGGATTCTGAAGCTCATGAAGTTTAAATTGATGCTCATGACGTTTTTATTAAAAATCACTGTTTTCAAAGATACCCTTCCTGCCTTCTGAAAATGGCCACACCACTTCTCTTGAACACATCTCTTCAGCACATTTTCTTTACTTATTGAATTTTTGTGTTACCACAACAATCACACTACGATCATGAGACATCATGCTGATGTGATATCGGGTCTGGATTTGAACCCAGGGTTTTCTGTTTTCATGCCGTGTCTTTCTAGGTGAACTTCTAGGTGAAAACAATTGTATTGTTGTTATTTTATCATTCCTGAGATGACCTAGTAAATCAAGAAAAGTCAACAGTGATGTATTTGAGCTAATAGTTCAGGACTGTCCTCAGAACAGGCCATCATATATTACGACCAGTCTAGGTTTAATCGCAATAAAAACAAAAGGAAAAGGAAAAGGGATGCCTTCCCCAGTCGTCAGACCAAAAAAAAGAAACATGGAAAATTGATGGACAAAATAAAACACTAGATTCAGGATTCAAGAAAAACGATTGACGTTTTATTAAGATGAAAGGAATTATGTGATAAACATTTGAAAGTTTCCAGGATAACTTAAACCAGTGGGTGCATAAACTTCAGGAAGACCCAAGGCCCAAAATAACAAACAAAACGGGTAATAAAAAAAAAACAAGAATATCCAAAATAACTTCCCTCAATGTATCAAAATAAAAATACAACAAATTACCCTTACTACCCTAGCAAAAACAGAGCGAACTTAGTTTCAAAAGAAAAGGGCAGGTCATCCCTACAGAACACCTTCACTGTAACCAAAAAAAACATAATCAAGGTTAATGCACAACATAAAAAAAAAAGGTGGTCTGGCGGCTGGAGAAGAGGCAGGAGAGGTGCGACTGGCCCGAAGCCGCAACAACTCGCCGGCAGGAAACGGAAGAGATGGTTTTAAACCCTTGCTCAGTAATTGTAACCCAATCCCGGCAGAGAGAGGTGGAGCCATCCCGTGATATCCCGCTTGACAAAAACAAAAAAAAAAAAAAACACACACACACACACACATATAACAATAAACCAAATAAACAATATACAGGATTACACAGTTCCGTAACACCCCCACCGCTAAAAATCAACGCACAGTTGATTACACCGCACGAGACAAAGTATCGGCCAAAACATTTTCTTTTCCTTTCTTATAGCGAATGTCTAGATTAAACTCCTGTATGATTAATGCCCAACGCATTATACGTTGATTAGAATTACGCATGCGGGACAGAAAAACCAACGGGTTATGGTCTGTGAATACCACAAGGGGTAATGAACTTGACCCCACATACACCTCAAAGTACTGTAATGCCAGCAATAACGCCAAAGCTTCCTTCTCGATTGTGCTGTAATTCAACTGATGCTTCAGAAATTTCCTTGAAAAATAACACACAGGGTGATCAACTCCATGCACATCCTCCTGTAGGAGAACGGCACCAGCGCCAGTAGCGCTTGCGTCCACATCCAGCTTGAATGACGTCGAAAAATTAGGGGCAGAGAGTACCGGCGTACTGCACAGTAGTGACTTAACAGCCTCAAAGGCAATTTGACATTCATCAGACCATGCATAATCTTTATTCTGACAAAGCAAGTTGGTCAAAGGTAACACCACATCAGAGAAATTTTTACAGAATCCTCGATAGTATCCTGCCATACCAAGGAAACGTCTCAACTGCCGTTTAGTATTCGGAACAGGAAATTGTACAATAGCCTGCACTTTGGCGGCCACAGGACGAACTTCACCTTGACCGACCTGCTTGCCCAAATACGTCACTGTAGCCCTTCCAAACTCGCATTTTGCGAGATTTAGAGTCAAAGAAAATGCTTGTAACCGATCAAACACCATACGAAGGGTTTTTAGATGTTCATCCCAGTCAAAAGAGTACACCACAATGTCATCGAGGTATGCGTCGCAGTTAGAAATGCCCGACAGCACTTTATTCATCAGGCGCTGAAACGTGGCTGGAGCGTTTCGCAACCCGAACGCCATAACGGTGTACTGCAGTAAGTTATCGGGCGTGACAAAAGCTGAGACTTCGGCTGCGCGAGGAGTTAAGGGCACCTGCCAGTAGCCCTTAAGTAAATCCAGCTTCGAAACGAAAGTAGCTGAGCCCACCCTGTCTACACAATCCTCCATACGAGGCAGGGGTATGAATCCGGCTTCGTAATCGCATTGACTTTTCTATAATCAGTGCAAAAACGAGCAGTGCCATCACTTTTCGGAACGATGAGACAGGGGAACTCCAAGCGCTGGAACTCGGAACAGCCAAGCCATTGTCCAGCAGATACTTCACCTCCTCCTGCATTACCTGACGCTTAGTCGGATTCACCCTGTAAGCATGCTGTTTAATTGGTGGGTGATCTCCAACGTCAATGTCATGGCATACTGCAGTCGTTCGGGAGGGTACATCAGAAAACAGAGTTAAATATGTCTGGATTAGATGACAAATATCTGCTCGAGGGGCTTCAGACAGATATAACAAATGAGACCTCAAATCTTTAAGAATCTCGGAGTTTTGCAAACGAGCGCCGGTGACAGAGACACTTCGTATTGTCAAACCATCTGTGTCAGGACAATCAGAGACAGGCACAGGTTTAACAGACACAGGTACAGATGGAACAAGAGAACTCTTCACTTCGCTGTCACGCGGAACATACAGCTTCAGCATATTTACGTGACAGACGCGAGTTTTCCTTTTACGGTCAGGTGTACGAATTACATAATCCGTTTCATTAAGTTTGGCATCAATCACATACGGGCCAGAAAACTTCGCCTGCAACGCTGAACCAGGAATAGGGAGCAAAACCAATACCATGTCGCCCTGATTAAAAGAGCGTGCAACAGCTTTTTTGTCAAATCGTGTCTTCATTTTTCCTTGAGCAGAGGCCATGGAGACACGAGCTAATTCACACACACGGTGCAACCGTTCACGAAATGAACTAACATAATCCAAGATATTAATAGCATCACTGGATTTACTACCCAACATTTTTTCTTTCAGTAACTTTAGCGGGCCCCTCACTGTATGGCCGAAAACTAATTCGGCGGGACTAAAGCCGAGCGATTCTTGCTGAGTCTCACGAACAGCAAACAATAATAGGGGTAAACCCTCATCCCACTCATTTTCAGACTGAGTACAAAAAGTACGCAACATTGATTTTAAAGTTTGGTGGAACCGTTCCAGCGCGCCCTGCGATTCTGGATGGTACGGGCTGGATACTTCATGTTTTATATCAAGCTGAGATAACACTTGTTTAAATAACCGAGACATAAAGTTTGTGCCCTGATCAGTCTGCACAACCTTTGGTAAACCAAAGGTAGAGAAGAACTTCGTTAAAGCTCGCAAGATTCCCTTGGTTTTTATAGAGCGTAAAGGCACAGCTTCCGGGAAACGGGTATTAGAGCACATCATAGTTAGTATAAACTTATGTCCGGACTTAGTCCTTGGCAAAGGACCAACACAGTCCAGAATCACCCGTTCGAACGGCTCACCTACTACGGGAATGGGGCAAAGAGGTGCTGGGGAAATTGACTGATTCGGCTTGCCCACAATTTGACAAGTATAACATGACCGACAGTATTTCGCCACATCTGATCTCAAACCGGGCCAAAAGAAGTGACGCAAAATGCGGTAGTATGTTTTCGTAACTCCCAAATGACCTGAAAAGCTGTGGTCATGAGCCAACATCAACACGTGAGAGCGAAACTGAGTGGGAACCACTTGTTGGCGCTGCCATCTCAATTAGAGCTAGGTAACCGGTAACATGACGAAGGATTAACTTACAACTCAGACATTATCTGGCGTTTAGCCTGCACACTCGCACAAGAGAGCAGCGGCCTTTTTATTAATGATTGCACACCTGTGTATATTACTCCTCCCACTTCATTAAAACAGATCACAGTCAATTAAAGAACACATACAATTACATATGTCAACACCCCCATTTGTTCTTAAATTGACAGAATATAACAGTGCATCACATACATACATTTCCAAATTACAATTAATTCTTCACACTCCAAATAAAAAACACACAAATTTATCCATCCTAGCCTTAGACACAGATTTTGTTAAAATGTCTGCCACCATATCAACTGTAGGACAATAATGAAGAATTATTTTGCCGTCATTCAGTACAGATCGAACAAAATGATACCTTATGTCGATATGCTTACACCTTTGTCGACACACCGGATTCTTTGAAAGTGCAATAGCACCCTGATTGTCCTCAAAAATAGTCACTGGTGCATATTCAAGTACATTGTCCATTCCATTGATTAGATTGGTCAGATACAAACTTTCTTGTGCAGTAGCTGATAAAGCCATATATTCAGCTTCACATGAGGATAAAGCAACAGTTTGTTGTTTCTTAGATTTCCAAGAAATAACAGGCCCATTCTTGGACAAACTGAAACAGTAGCCAGTAATACTATGCCTGTCATTCAAATCTGCTGCCCAGTCTGCATCGCTATAAGCCACAAGTTTCAGATCTACATCACTTCTCTTATAACATAATTCCAAGTCTGCTGTACCTTTCAAATACCTCAACACATGTTTAGCAGCCACCCAATGTTGTTCTTTTGGTGCCCTTAGATATTGTGACAATTTACTAACAATGAAGCTCAAATCTGAGCGAGTACTTGTCATCATATAGATTAAACTGCCAATCACTTCTCGATACCTCTTTAGGTCAACAGGTTCACCATCATTGTCAAATTTTACTTTGATTTCACATGGGGTTGACCTTGGTTTGCAGTGAGTCATATCAAATCTCTCCAAAATTTTTAAAATGTATCTTTCCTGATTCATTTTTACTTTACCATGTTCTTGCGTAAAGTCAATGCCTAAGAAATGTCGAAGTTTTCCCAGATCTTTAACTTTAAATTTAATTCCCAACATTTCCTTCACATCTCTGAGTATTTGATCATTACTCGCTGCAATGATGAGATCATCAACCCAAATAATCAGTATGACTCTTTTTTTGTCATTTTGTTTACTGTAAACACAATAATCTGCTGAATTTTGAACAAAATCATTTTCAATTAAGAAATCATGCAGCATCTTGTTCCAATTTCGTCCTGATTGTTTCAGACCATACAGTGATTTATTGAGCTTACATACCAATTCTTCTCCTGTTTTTAACTCAACTTCAAATCCTTCAGGTTGCTTCATATAAATTTCACAATCTATAGGAGCATGCAGATATGCAGTTTTAACATCCATCTGATGTAACTTCAAATCATGTTGTGCTGCAAGCTGCATTAACACACGTACTGAAGTTACATCAGCAGTCGGTGAAAATGTCTCGTTATAATCAATACCTGCCACTTGACTATAACCCTTTGCCACATACCTGGCTTTATATATTCTCCCATCAGGATTTTCCTTTATAGCATAAACCCATCTTCCCCCTACTGCCCGTTTACCTTCTGGTAGGGTTGTTAATGTGAAAGTATCATTCTCTTTCAGAGAGTTCATCTCATCTTCCATAGCTTCAACCCACTGCTCTGAATTTAAAGAGCCTAAGGCTTCCTTCAATGTCTGGGGAACATCACATGCAACACGATAGCAATAGTCAATAGTCAATGGCTGATCTACATCATCTTTAACCTCATAATCATAGTCTGCAAAGTACTGGGGGGTCTTCTTTCTCTTTTTGGATATCTAGTACCTAGATCACTCTCTTTTTCACCCTTTGTACTGACTTCACCCTCAACTTTCATTTCTTGTGGAATCACTTTAGACCTATCTAGTTTTGGTACTAAGGTTTCAACCTCCCTCCTGTATTCCAAATATTCATCCACATCCTCCATTGTCTGAGTATCCCTTTCATTTGTACTCTTTGTGACAAACTTCACCAGTCTACTCTTGAGCACTCTCCCTGTGTCTGGATAGAAAACAAGATAAGCAGGGCTATTTTTGTCATAACCAACAAATATACCCTTTTCACATCGCTCATCCAACTTTTTCTTGTCATACTTGTATGCATAACACTCTAACCCAAACATTCTCATTTTGGATAGATCAGGTTTTTTCCAGTTATCAGATAGTATGGAGTTTGTCCCAGACGTCTATTATAACATCGGTTTCTAATTATAGCAGCGGTCTGTACTGCATATGTCCACAATTCTTTTGGTAATTTACTCTCAATTAGCATACATCTTGCCATTTCAAACAAAGTCCTCCAAGCTCTTTCAGCTGTCCCATTTTGATGGGGTGAATAAGGAGCTGAGGTTTCATGTCTAATAGCATTTTTGCTGAGCAATGACTGAAATACAGAAGATGTAAACTCCGTTCCATTATCTGATCTAATACATTTGATTTTACCATATGGTGCAACATCAGCAATGAATTTCTCAGTAGCCTTGGCAGTGTCACTTTTGTTCTTCAAAAAATAGGTAAACACAGCTCCTGAATAGTCATCTGTGAATGCTAAGGCAAATCTGAACCCATCTTTCCCTGCTGGTTCTATAGGACCAGCCAGATCTGCATGAACAAGTGCAAATACTTCTTTTGCTTTCTCATCTAGATCTCTATTTCTGTTCTGAGCAAATTTGCCTTTTACACACACTTCACATTTCAAATTGGATCTGTCAATTTTACCTCTAATTTTCATCCCATCTGTAACATTCTCCAACTTTAACACATCATCATAATTACAATGACCCAGTATTTCATGCCATGTCTGAATATCATAGCAGGCGTTACACTCATCAATCTCATTAGCAACAGTACTCAAATAAAACAGTCTGTCATACATATGAATATCAAAAGTTGTACCATTTTTGTGAATGAGTCGATTCTGTCCCTCTTTGAAGATTACTGTCGCTCCGTGTGAAATTGCCGCTTTGACGGAAAAGATGTCTTGAGAAAATGATGGCACATAAAGTGCCTCCGTCAACATCATGTCCACAATGCGGCCATTGCTATTTCTCAAACGCAATTTAGCGGTACCTTTCTTCAGCGCGATACCACTGGCCCGCTCTCCATCAGCCAGCTCCAAAATGTGGCTCTGAGGCTTGAAACTTAAGTCGAAATCCACGAATTTCTCAATGTCCGTAACGATGTGTTTAGTAGCTCCAGAATCCACCATGAGGCCTTTCATTTCCACTCCATCAATCGGAACTTTATTCACCTGCTCCACCATAAACGCAAATGTGTGATCCTCCTCTTCATCCACCGTTTGCTTCACTTTATCCCGCTTTCTTCGACGACAGTGCACGTCTTTATGTGAGGTGCTTTTACAGAAACTACACCATTGTCTCCGTTCCCCGCGCTCCCCAGCAACCACCGTGCACTCCGCGGCTTTGTGACCTTTCTGGCCACAGTTGTAACAGGTGAGTCTCGTACTCCAATGGTCCCTTCCTTTAACTTTCATTACGCTGTCCTCTCCCGAACCAGCAATGCCAAACTTCTCTGTGCTTTCATAGCTCCTCAGTTTTACTTTAAAGTCGGCAAATGTTAGTTTTTCATCACTCTGCGTAATAAAAATAGAGAATGGTTTGGAAAGTATCGGGCAAACCCTTTAGAATCATGGCAGTCAATAAATCATCGCTCAAAGTCTCTCCCGCATTCCGCAATGCTGTGATGGCAGTCTCTGCGCGAATGATATAATCTGTAACGGTTTCATTTACACCTTTCTGAAGAGATGTCAACTCCGTATACAAACTTATCACACGTGGCTTCCCCTTGCCAGCGTAGTGATCTCTCAAAATCTGTAACGCCTTTTTGCCATCATCCGCAGCCTCTCTCATCACAAGCGACATACTCTTATCATCTAATAATTGGATCAGAACTGCATATGCCTCTTCATTTTTACTGTCGTCTTCCTCCTCCGCGCCCTCATCGTCCACGGCAGAGGCTTCACCCAATATGGTGGATTTCAAACCCAGAAGACGCAAATGTGCCAGAAACTTTGTTTCCCACAGTTCATAATTCTTTTCATCTCCGTCGAAACATAAACGGTTCCATCGGTTCCCAAACTCTTTACTGGGCCCATAACCTGTTGGCGCTGCCATCTCAATTAGAGCTAGGTAACCGGTAACATGACGAAGGATTAACTTACAACTCAGACATTATCTGGCGTTTAGCCTGCACACTCGCACAAGAGAGCAGCGGCCTTTTTATTAATGATTGCACACCTGTGTATATTACTCCTCCCACTTCATTAAAACAGATCACAGTCAATTAAAGAACACATACAATTACATATGTCAACACCACTATCTGATAGACTGCATCAGCTTCACATTCAGAAATTGCTGGTGTTCTTTTTCGCATCAATAACCCCTCATCCCAAAAATAAGCTACAGGTCTCTCCAACACATCTTCCTTTTTCACAACGGCAGCTCTGCAGCGAGCCAGTGAATTATCATGTTTTTGCGCATTCGCTAGAGTGACCCTATCAATAGTCGAAGACAGATCAATTTCAGCACCAGGTATAATGGACAGCGACTCAGCATGCTTACACTCTACCGCTACGGGGAATTCCTGGCCAACATCAGCGCTATCAGAAGAAGCCAGGAAGCTATCTGAAAGTTCCACCACGTCACTATATTTACGTGACTGCGCTCGCGTAATCACGCATGCAGGAAATACGGAAGTTAAGTTCGAAACTGAGTCTACAACATCTCGTGGTTCAGAAAGCGGATCCTCAATTACTTCGGGAAACGGCAATACTTTTCCACCCGCGAGGGTCATTACCGAGAATCAAATCAACCCCTTTAATAGGTAGTTGCGAACGAACAGCAATTTTAACGAGACCGGAGACAAGGTCAGATTGAATGTTAACATAATGTAAAGGAACTCTGACTATTCCTAGTTCAATCCCTTGAACCAGCACATCGGAACCACAATACGAATCCATAGTAAACGGTAGAATACTGCCCAGCACAAATGACTGAGCCGACCCAGTATCTCTGAGAATGCGAATTGGGATCTTATCTCCCTCTTGTCCAGTAAAAAAAACTACACCGCTAGAAACAAACGGGTCATATCCAGGATCAACTCCTTGCACATCAGAATCAGCTGGCGGACTCGTAACGCGAACAAACCCTACACCCTTCGGTGCCTGACGTTTTGGAGACTGATTTTTCTTTTTCAAAGCGGGGCAACCAGCAATGAGGTGACCAGCCTCATGACAATAGAAACACTCACGTGTTTCACCCTGATTCGGTATAGCAATTTTTACAGTTTTCGAATTCTTTTCAGCTCCAGTTTGAGAAGATTCACGGCGCGCAGACGGAACAAAAATATTTTTATGGGTCAATACAAATTCATCAGCTGAAACAGCTGCTTGCGCTAACGTGTTTACTTTCTGTTCATTCAAATGTAACACAATCTTGTCCGGCAACGCGTTTTTAAAATCTTCCAACAACACGAGCTCACGAAGCTGCTCAAAGCTATTTACCTTGCTGGACTGACGCCATTTATCAAAAAGAGTTCCCTTTTCACGGGCGAACTCAACAAAAGTCTGGTTGGCGGCTTTCAAATGTCCACGGAACTTTTGACGGTAAGCTTCGGGGACAAGCTCGTACGCCCGAAGAACCGAGGCTTTCAAAACATCATACTCTAAACTCTCCTCGATAGACAGAGCTGCACAAACTTCTTGAGCTTTACCAGTCAGTTTGCATTGCAGCAAGAGTGACCAAATCTCTCGTGGCCAATGCAAAGCGACAGCTATACGCTCAAACGCGCTGAAGTAAGAATCAATCTCAGCTTCTCTAAAAGCAGGGACTAAACGAATCTGCTTACTGATATCAAACTCACCCGTACTTGTAGGGTATGGGTGCGGAGCAGGAGAAACAACGGATGGAACGCTCGCAGAAATACTGGGTACAGACGCTATAGGGGTTTGTGATACACTCACCGGCACAGTCGAGACGCGGCGAGCTTCGAGTTCACACTGCCTGACGCGCAGAAGCTGTGTATCGTGTTCTTGCCGCTTAACTTGTAAATCAAGCTCTTTAAGTCGTATTGCCAATTTCAGATCTTCTGTTTTTAGACCTACCAATGGATCTGGATCTGCCGTCGGAATTTGAACTGAAGCTTCTGCTCCGACATCCCGTAACTCTGGCTCGATTTTCAAAACCCCCGCCGTCACCAAATTTTCCTGCACCACATCTCTTATTGCCTGTTTAGAAGCTACTTTAGATACAGCTATATCATAATAATCAGCAACAAGAATTAAATCAGATTTACGGCATGAACGCAAAGCCCCTACAGTAGGACACTGCTTAAAAGCCTCGATACTAAACTCCATAATTACTCCCCCCTTCACAAGTAAAAACCGCCAATCAGACAATAAAGCAAAAATACTCACCAGCAAGGCAAATCATACTTACGAATCCGATGAAATGGACGAGCCCCCAATTTATTACGACCAGTCTAGGTTTAATCGCAATAAAAACAAAAGGAAAAGGAAAAGGGATGCCTTCCCCAGTCGTCAGACCAAAAAAAAAGAAACATGGAAAATTGATGGACAAAATAAAACACTAGATTCAGGATTCAAGAAAAACGATTGACGTTTTATTAAGATGAAAGGAATTATGTGATAAACATTTGAAAGTTTCCAGGATAACTTAAACCAGTGGGTGCATAAACTTCAGGAAGACCCAAGGCCCAAAATAACAAACAAAACGGGTAATAAAAAAAAAACAAGAATATCCAAAATAACTTCCCTCAATGTATCAAAATAAAAATACAACAAATTACCCTTACTACCCTAGCAAAAACAGAGCGAACTTAGTTTCAAAAGAAAAGGGCAGGTCATCCCTACAGAACACCTTCACTGTAACCAAAAAAAACATAATCAAGGTTAATGCACAACATAAAAAAAAAAGGTGGTCTGGCGGCTGGAGAAGAGGCAGGAGAGGTGCGACTGGCCCGAAGCCGCAACAACTCGCCGGCAGGAAACGGAAGAGATGGTTTTAAACCCTTGCTCAGTAATTGTAACCCAATCCCGGCAGAGAGAGGTGGAGCCATCCCGTGATATCCCGCTTGACAAAAACAAAAAAAAAAAAACACACACACACACACACATATAACAATAAACCAAATAAACAATATACAGGATTACACAGTTCCGTAACACATAATTCCTGTTTCCACACCTCTAAAAGTCCTTTAGGACCTAATTAATCTAGTAAGGCACTGTAGTAAATTGTGTATTTATTCTCAGATTGTTGCGATACAAAGTAACAGTACTAAGTAATTTGTTTTCTTGACTATAACAACGTGTCTTAACCAGATTCAGCAACAAGCAATTCTTCTGTCCACATTGAAAGCAAAAGTGCTGCCCAATGCATATATTTTATCTCTGTTTACATGCTCTTATGCCCTCACAACACAATGCATAGCTGAAGAGCATAAAAAAACAATACTTTATATTTTCATAACTTCTTTTTCTATGGAACCTGACATATTTATGTTACAAACTGCTCCGAGACTTGGGTTGAAGATCCAAATGCAGCTTTATTAGGGCAATCCAGAATCACAATCAATAAAACAGGCAATAGGTCAAAACATAGGGCAGATGATTCAACAAGAAAAACAGGGCAGAAAAACACAGACAAACAGGGAAATCCAGGAAACCAAGCAGAAAGTAAAAACCAAAACACGATAACCAGAGGCCGTACACAGACTTCGCAAAGAATGAGTGAAAACACAGGCATATATATAGGCAGAGATTAACAAGATAATGGGACACAGATAAACTTAATCACAACATAATGAGTCCTGGAAATGATTTATGGGAATTGAAGGGAAACATGATGGGAAATCAAGAGAGTCAGGAGTGCCCTCTGGTGGAGATCATGGGCACTCCACCTGGTGGATATAACAGTTTGTCATATATTATCGAATATTTCTCAAGTTGCTGTGGTTATGGGGCTCTTCCACCTTAGAGGCATCACCCCATAACAGTGCTCTTTGAACTCCACTATCGAGGAATAACGAGTAGTTTGCGGAGTATGCATTCGGCAGGAGGCTCGTTTTTTCCACGATCTCGAGGAAAGTGCTAATGAGGGCAGGAAGCATTCATCTGATTTGCTTTTGGGATGAACATCTTGCCTCTCTGCTGGCCATTCAGGATTTAATTTGGCAACAGCATGAGTCACAACCTCCACCAGCTCCTAATATGCGGGAGAGTGGGATGGCGAGTCCTGAATCTCTCAAATATCGATGCTTTCGACATACAACTCCTCAGAGCTGGATACGTGAACCACCGGCGCCTCACCCAGAGTGGAAGGAACTGCAAAGCGTGCCTCTGAACTCTGAGAAAAGGTGCTGGATCTAGCAGGTGAAGGCAGCGATAAGACTGGGCCTGTCTCTAACCCCTCTGCTAAATCCATTCGTGATCCCCATGATCTAGATCGCCGCTGTGCCTCAGCAGCAGCGGGACCCGAACCAAGTTCCACAATCAAACTGCATTTAATATACAAGGGGAGCTCAGATGACCCCGCCATCTGAGACATAATAAAATGAACAATGCTGCTATTCACATAATGATATTTTTTTTTTACAATAATCCAATTGGAATGCGGCTACATTCTAAGCATTTGAGCATCAATCATCGCTTACACACTAATGAAGCATTAATACAGTAAAACATTAAGATACAAGCCATAAAACAGACTTCCATTTACATTCAAGCAGAAATCATTTATGTTATAGTTCAAAAAGTGCTGTTTCTTGGGGCAAGGCTTTTTCTGCATGTGCTTTTCCAGCAGCTCCAGCCCCACAGGGTGTTAATGAAATAGTCTATTATGTTCTACCGCATTTCTTTGCCGCCCCCACCTCCCCAACATGTTTGGCAATATGTAGGATGGTACAAGAAACAGAGCGACTGTTCTCAGAATAACACTTCAGACAATAGCATGCGTAGTGTGGGTGTGTGTTGGTATTGTTCTAGAGTGTTAATTAGACTCAGCACATTACGGGAAGGTCTTTCAATGAACATGGTCTTGCTCATTTTGCCATTCATTCTCAGCTTTTCAGAGCCCTATGTTAGATGACTGTGCCTTCTTGCTATTGCTTTGACCTCAGACGAAAAGATCTCGATTAATTTACACTTAATCTTAATGCTATTTTCCACCCCAGCAATTTAATTTTCTGAGTATTTCATCCCACATCATTGCTTTGAGAATGTGTAATTCAGATCCTTTTTTGAAGAATCCACAATGTTAAAAAGCATTGAATGCCCAGACATAGTGATACATTTCAGTGTCAGGTCGGCATTCAGAGCGGTGTGAAGTGTTTACGGTTCAATTCGCTGGATGTGAGCAATGAAGACAGGATTACAGAGGAAATAACTGTTTCAATCAGCTATTGTGCGAATGACTCCTGGCTCACTGTCTATGATATCATACACGCTGGCAAAGAGGTGTACGTCCCACTATGCTTCATCTGGCTGTACCCAGGCGGCCTGGAAAGCATGGTATTATCCTTAATCTCTTTTATTTTTGCTCTGTCTATCTTCTTTTTACCCCCCTCTCTATCTCCTGCTTTTATTAAGGGACAAAGAGACAAGAAGCCTCTCACCCAGCAACAATGAAGCTCGATTCAGGACGGTTAAATGAGATCTTTTCTCTCTCTTGCTCTTCCTCTAGGATCTCATGGCCATAAACCTGGAGCCGTACCGCTTCTGTGGCGTCAATATGACCGGCTTCCGCATCCTAAACGTGGACAATCCTCAGGTTGCCTCTATTGTGGAGAAATGGTCCCTTGAGAGGCAGATTCCCCCAAAACCAGACTCCGGTCTCCTGGAAGGGATCATGACGGTATGCTTCCATTTTCTCCCTGAATGTCACCGCCAGCTAACCACAAAATAAATGCCAAATTAAACAATGACACAAAAGCTTTGAAAAGGTTCCACTTTCACTGTATCCAGTTGAATCCATAGCCACATTTATTCAGTTAATCCAAAGTCTTAAAAAATAACCTTTATAAGAGCTATTTCTTCCTTAACATATTCCAAGACTGTTTCAGATGGATTAGGTGTCTGTAATAATAATAATTACCATGGTTGAGAGCAATGTGGATACAATATCTACTTTTTGGCTAGGTAATAGAATCCTTTAGATTGCAGCAGTTCAGATTTAATAATCCCAAATATATGCCTTATATGCTGCCATTGTTGAAACCATTATATCATAAAGACTGGTTTCAATTATCAATTATCTATTAATCTATTTCACAGTAGTTCAAACACTCCTACGCCGTGCTGTAGAATTTCTGATTATTTTGAAGTAGAGTACTCTTATTATAGAAAAAGAAATGCTTTCAGTGCCACCATTTCATTGCTAAATGCATTTGTGTTTCAAATATACATATACACTGACTATCAAGATTGCTTTATTTCTTTTGTGCAAGGTTGAAAAACCCTGTAATATGCACCTTAGGTGGTACTACTGCATCTGTAAGACAGCTAACAAGACTGATGCGAGGCATATATTTCCTTCCCACATCCATCTGTGCGTCAAATGTTTGAATACAGTCCATTGAAACAACTAAATTTGTCCACAGTTTAGCCAGTCCAGCTATTGACTGAAAATACTTCTCCATGTGGTCTAATGTTCCCAACACTCTCTTGATACCAACAGCTGTCATATCACAATAACTTTTTGCCTAGTTATAAGAAGCCAATGGCGAGGTCGATATAAAGGACATCTGAATGAATGCCCATCCTTCCTGCAGACAAGCTCAGAGCAGCTCACATGGCCTGAGCAATGTACACACTTCAAGCCCTCATCCTTCCAGGAGATTGTTACAGTAGGATGTGTTAGAGGCCGGGAAAGTGGATGGTGTTCCATTTATTTACTTGCTTGTTATTCATTGCCCAAAGTCTTTGCAGGAAGAATGAGTCCAGTGTATGCTGGAGCTGTTGCTTTATGGCTAATGACAGTAGCTGAGCTGAAAATATAATATTGTTGAATATATTTTGGTTCTTGCTTGGGTCATGAGAGGCAGCAGACAAACATTATTGTGTTTTTCTTTTGCATGTGATTTCCAGAAGGTATATGTCCATTCCTGCTCCTAAAGGGGGAAATGTCCTTCAGAGTTTAGCTCCAACTTGCCCCAACACACCTGCCTGGAAGTTTCTAGTATGCCTTGATTGCCTAGTTCAGGCATGTTTTAATTGGGGTTGGAGCCAAACCCTGCAGGACAGTGACCTTCCAGGAGCAGAACTGGACACCCCGATACATCCAGAGTAGGGATAGCTAACTTCAGTCCTTCAACTCTAACCCTGATACAAACTCAACTGTCTGTAGGTTTATAGTAATTCTGAAGATCTTGATTAGCTTGTTCAGGTGTGTTTGATTAGGGTTGGAACTAAACTCTGCAGGCCCTCCAGGACTGAAGTTGCCCATCCCTGATGTAGAGGGAATATTTTAAGAGTATGAAAAGAAACAGCCCGAAGAGGGTTGGAGTGCAGACACATTTTTGCTTCAAGCCGCAGTAGATGTTAAAGTTCTTTGATGAGCTGAGCTTGGGGGATCAAAAGCCTTGGTCCGATTGGTGAGGTACAAACTTTTATGCTGCTCCCAGCATTTCTCCTGGAGTTGGTCAAGATATATCTTATCCATCTTTCAAAGTGGGAAATAAAACTTTTTAGACAGCCATGTAGGGGAATACATTGTAAACTGTTTTGGACCAATTGAACCCAAAGAACGGATGTTCGATTCTGATCTGGAGGGCAGCTGTCCTGCATAATTTAGCTCCATCACTAATCAAACACACCTGCCTGTAATATTCAAGTAATCCTGAAGACTTTGCTTTGATTTTTCAGTTTTGGTTGTATTAAGACAGAGCTAAACAGTAAGATTGCAATTGCCTATCCCTGTCCTAAAGTATGGTTCTGAGTAGAGGTCTTCCCATTTCTCCATCTGCTTGACTTTGTTAGGAATCAAGGTAGATGATGTATATGGCCTTTTCATTCTGTTTAGAGAGGTTTTGAGAAATGCTTGAGCATACAGCAGACTAGAAATTAGTGTCATGGAAATAGAAGAACAGATTTAAGGAAGTTGGGTTTGACAATCCTTATGCTTACCCATAGACTGCTGTAGATTGAGTGCGCCTCAGTGAGAACTTGTGGCTGGATTTAGCTCAGAAGCATGACTTGTTCATGCAAGTGGAAAGAGATTGACTCCAGTCACAGTGGTTACAGATGCTAAAATGGCCTCCTGTTGTTGTCTTGTGCTGTACTTCCTCGATGGACTCTACAGATAGATTCCCTTATCTTTGTCCATCAAAGTCAGGGCTTCAGACTAACATGATAGCACTGATTTGGTAGCACCAGTGGAGGGGACAGAAACTAATAATGATCAATATATTGCTGTTGTATTTCACAAATTAGTGTAGCTATTAATGTTATATTACATTATGTGTTTTATGGAATTGGACTGCTTTGTATTTGCTCATTAAAATTCACAACTGTTCTTCCATAGTTTCATACATTTGGAGATTGTGGTAATCACAGGTAAAACTATTTACGGCTCCTCACAATCACAGTAAAAAATAACTGTTTTCTAGAAATCTATGGTATTTGAATAACATAAGCATAACAACATCATTAGTATAAATACATGTAAAAAAAAAAAAAAAAAAAAAAACAACTGTCACAGATCGAGTAGCGCTGTTTCGTTACACTTTTGGAGTGTTTACCGTTTGATGAAACACAAACAAAACTTAGTCACGCTAACATGAATAAAGTTCGCAAAATGCAACCATTTAGAAACTTGATGCTACATTGTGAATCCCGTGTGTAATGAAACACAGCAAAACAAGTGAGTCTTAAAATGTTCTTTACACAATATTAGCAATAAGTTGAATTCTAATTTTGCAGCACAAAGTTAGAAACAATGATTTGTCAAACACTTACTGTTCTTTAAATATTAGACCAATTCTAGCTATCAGTTAAAGACAGTGGTGGAAAGAGTACTAAAAAATTATACCTAAGTGAAAGTATTGCTACTTATAGAAATAATTTACTTGAGTACTGAAGTAGAAGTACTGAAAAATAATATGACTCAAGTTACTATGTTACAAAGTACTTTAGTATTATTTTTCTATTTTTACCCAAAATGAGGCTATGTAATTTCTGTTTCATTAATACTCGAAGCCAGAGCACGCCCTTGGGCAGAAAGTCCACAATTGAGATTCATACAAGTATTAAACTTATAACGTTCCAGGAAATCCCTTATAGGGACATCAGATGTCTCTACAGCTGAATAACATGCAGATAGAGACTTTTTGACTGATGAAACATGAAGACAATAAACATGATTGAGATGATATATCTGTGTTAATCTGCGTTCTTCAAGCCATCTCGAGTATTTTTGTAAGAATGATGTTTATCTATAATGTAACACTAATCGACATAGCCTGCAGAATTTTCTAAAATAATGTATTTTCTGTCTCACTATGTGTTAAGATGCAACATGGACACAGAAGCTATTTCAAACACAACTGATGTGTATATACAGTGATTTTGGAGCAAAACATGATATTAATCTCATAAATTGTCATGTTTGATGCTATGCTAAGCAAACCTACTAGTTATCCCTGTTGCTAAGAGCAATTGTTTTATTGCTAATTTTGAAAAGTAAGTCCAGGTAAGATCATTTGAATGTTTTTAAGAAGGCCAAAAACAAAGAAGGGTAAGTGAGAGGTTCGATCAAAGAAATGTGGGATTAAAACTGTGTGAATAGAAAAGTGCCAGTAAGAAAATAAAGTGGGTACGGGTTATGTTAAATAAACTGCTCTTTTTTCATTCTACCAAAAATGTGCTGGTAGCCCACTGTTGCTATAGTAACGAACTACACTTTACGTGCATCTGATTGACAGATAAATCAAGCAAACTTATTTCACTGTTGTTGCTAATGTTGAGGTTATTTCAGCTTCGTACACAGTTTGCTTCGTACATTTAGTTTAACTGTATTGTTAAAGAGGACAAGCTTTACCATTCAACTGAGCTGTGTACATGCATTTTAAAGACTTACATTGTTCTTGCTCCGTCCATGAAATAACGGCGTCCTTGTATTTGCTTAAACTGCTCAGTGTTCTGGTAATATCAATGGTATGACCCATTTCAGGAGCTACCAAAATTACCTTTTAAAATCAGAATATGAGCATAGCTCACATTCAATAAAATATTGAAACGTTAGCGATACTGATTCAAAACGCAAGAGCCAGTGAAAGCGCGGTTTGAATTGAACTGAACTGGAAGTTCTGATTGTTTTTTTTTTTTTTTACCTGAGTCAGACCTGTCTGTTATTGGCTAAAGTGCAGGGTTTTACCGCAGTAGTTTGAAAAGTGAAAACTATCAAAACAATAAGTATAAACCAGTAAGGCAGACGACAACAACATCAAATGTTGTCTGCTTTTTGAACCACGTCCCCCACGTCCAAAAACAACATTTTACTCATACACAGTGTCTCCTAGCATTAGACATGAATCAAAGGTCTTCTTACATTTTGATTCAAGTGTGCTAATGGTCCTGAGCAGTAGCCCAGTTTGCTGTTTGACAGGGTTGTCAACTGGTCAGGTCTTGCACTCCTCCTGCTTGTCAGATCCTTTCAGCTGACATATCGCCCCCCTGTTTATTCCAGACAGATGCTGCTCTGACGTACGACGCGGTCCACATCGTGTCGGTCTCGTACCAGCATGCACCGCAGATGACTGTCAACTCATTGCAGTGTCATCGCCACAAACCCTGGAGGTTCGGAGGACGCTTCATGAGTTTCATTAAAGAGGTAATGACAATCGCTCATGGCACTGCTGTCACAAACACTTCTGCTCTCCAGAGACAAGATAAGATATATAAGATATTGTTTAAATAACAGTATTAGTTTCTCTGCTGAACACTTGTCATTGATGCCCATTTTAAGTGGCTATCATTTTATTTTTGAATTTAAACTGCATTTATTGTATATGGTGGCCCTAAAAAGCGATGGCCACCATATACAAGCACACTTTTAATCAATGATTAATCCAATGAGCCCAGTGAAGCCATGGTTTACAGTGATTTTAGAAGGGCTGTCGTTAGGCTCGACATGGAGCGGAGTGGCTGAACCCCCTTAGCGGATCATTGATTTTATAAAACATTTAATGCACATTCCTGGTAAGGTTTAATAAAATAAACACACAGCAACTACAATTGAATAATTTATTATTATTATTATTATTATTATTATTATTATATTGATAAATAATAATTCTTCCACCATGCAAAGTAGTTCTTCAGCAATGTTTGTCAAGGAACACACAGATGCAGTGTGTGTTTATAGAGTATTTTACAATGGCTTTAAACACGGCTCAGCCAAACATCAAGGACGAAACTATACGTTTTATAATTTTATTTTTAATTTTTTTTGTAAATTGAATATTTAAATGAAAATTATCTTGAGTGCTTAACTCTTTCCCAGCCATTGATGGAATTTTCTGGCAATCCATTATTTCATTGTCATATGATAGGGGGTGCTGTTATGCATCTTCTGAAAAAGTACAGAATCTCCAGCAATAGAAGCATTGCTTAGGCACATGCATACTAACACGATCAACATTCAGCAGCATATAAATCAAAACTGGCTAACGTTATCGAAGGAAATGTCGACTCACGAAGAGGAAACGACTGTGAAGCTTTGGAGATGTTGATGGACTTGATCTACAAACCCAATTAGAAAAAAGTTGGGACACTGTACAAATTGTGAATAAAAACAGAATGCAAATATGTGGACGTTTCAAATTTCAATATTTTATTCAGAACACAACATAGATGACATATCAAATGTTTAACCCTCGTATTATCCTCAAAAACCAGGTACGCGGGTTCCCCACTGGGGCCAATTTGACCCCAGCACATTAAAACCTCCAGAATATAATTTTATTTTCAAAGTTTTATGTATCAGCTACTTTATGTTTCTTCATTGACTACTCAAATAGCTCTTTAAATAAAACAACAAGATGATCCAGTAAATGGTTCTTTCAGATGCTTTGCATCAAAATGGCCTCACATGCAAAGAAATTGCTGCAAAGCGATGATGAGTACATGTCTTTCTTTAGAGGTAACCATTGAAGACGCAAGAACACAATGACTGGAAGCACTTTTTCATCCTGAATAAAACTTGTTTGCACTTTCCCATGTGCTGAAGTGATTCGTGAAATTATGCTAGCTGCTCACTTTTTACCAGGACCTCAAACAGGTCCTTTTTTGTTCTGCCAATGAAGCATTTACTGTATGTACTGTAAATACTGTATGTAAAATGCATCTGATCAACACCACAACTGAAGCAGCAAACTCAAAAATCTAATGAGGGTTTCTGAGACTACAACCCACTGCAGAGAACCACCAAAACTTTTGCAAAACCAAAAATTGCATTTTATAATGACCTCAGTATTATCTAAAACAAATATGTGTAAAATGTTTATATTTCTAATATGTTTTATACAGATAAATGAGCCTGGGGTCAAATTGACCCCAGGGATCACCAATGTGTATAGGACTGTGTACAGGACACTGAAAATATGTCATAGTGAAAAATTTATGTTTACCTAGTAGTCGCTATTAACCCTTAGGGGACTAAGCCCTTTTTGGTCCGTTTTCTCTATTTTTACATTTCGGCTTATAAACCATATGTAATGATGATGGACCACCATGTATTTGGTATCAATGGATTCAGAAGACCCTAAGCTACAATAAGCATGCATGCAATATGTTTATAAAGGAAGTATGAGTGAAAAATTGTACAATAAACTAGAGAATTTCAAAAACGAAAATGAGATTTTTCTCATTTATTACTGAAAATCCTACCTCACACAACAATAGTGAGAAGTTTTTGACACAAAAATATATTTTTCTAACCCTTTTCTTGACAGAAATGGGTTAATGTTCAATCAAATGTGTAAAGAACAGTTAAATAATTAACTTTATTTACAAACAGTCCTAGGCGTTTTTTTATTTTTGGGACTAAGCCCTTTTTGGTCTGTTTTCTCTATTTTTATATTTGGGCTTATAAATCATATGTAAAGGAGATGGAACACCCTGTGTTTGGTATCTATGGATTCAGAAGACCCCTAAGCTACCATAAGCATGCATGTAATGTGTTTAGAAAGGAAGTATGAGTGAAAGAAAATGTACAGTAAACTAGAGAATTTCAAAAAAATTTTGTCATTTATTACTGAAAATCACACATCACAGAATATAGAACAAAACATTTTTTTTTTTTCAAACTCTTTGCTTGACAGAAATGTGTTATTGTTTAATCAAATGTGTAAAGAACAATTAAATAATTAATTTTTTTTACAAACAGCCTAGACATGCAAGTGAGCAAAGCAAGGCCTCTCCATCGGTGTAAAAGCTGTCTGCTCCAGATTTCTCCTCGTCACTTTCCAGTAATTGTTCCAGAGCTTGTTCTGCCGTAAATCTTTTACTGCTTGCCATTTTAATAAAACAAATCTGTAATAATGCTATATCTCTCTCGAATTTATCTCTTTGTGCTAGCTAATACTCAGATCGCTCTCTGTAACACTCCGATCGCTTTCTGCTTTCTCCACCTGATGCTGATTCTCCAATCGCTTATTGATTACACCCGGCTGCCGGTCTTTTACTATAGGCCAGCGAGCTTTTACAAGGCTACAGCAGAGCTACAGAGTCCTCTGAATGGCTAGAATACATCATGGTAACCTTCCTCTGATTGGGTTAGAAAAAAATTCCTCCCAGTGGCAATTTTTACATTGGTTGTTGCGTGTTGAATCTGCCTAACATAATCGTTTTCATTGGCCTGTTTACGCAGTGGTATTGCGGAATAACGGAAGCGCGTTTAATATACAAACTGGATACCGCTGTTTTCAGTGGAATCTGAGGAAGACGGCAAAAAAGCATCTCTCTAGCATTAATAGTTTTTGAGATAACTACACATTTGTAAAAGTATGCCATTTTGGGCGGTACCGCCCAATCCGTCCCTCAAGGGTTAAATGACGAAAAGTCATAAAATATGAAGCAAAAAAAAAGATGTCAACCATATTTTTAGAGACGTTAAACATTGCGTGGGGTCTCACAGACCCCAAAGATAATACAAGGGTTAAACTGAGAAAATGTATCATTTTAAGGGAAAAATAAGTTGATTTTAAATGTCATGGCATCAACACATCTCAAAAAAGTTGGGACAAGGCCATGTTTTCCACTGTGTGGCATCCCCTCTTCTTTTTATAACAGTCTGCAAACGTCTGGGGACTGAGGAGACAAGTTGCTAAAGTTTAGGAATAGGAATGTTGTCCCATTCTTGTCTAATCCAGGCTTCTAGTTGCTCAACTGTCTTAGGTCTTCTTTGTCACATCTTCCTCTTTATGATGCGCCAAATGTTTTCTATGGGTGAAAGATCTGGACTGCAGGCTGGGCATTTCAGTACCTGATCCTTCTTCTACGCAGCCATGATGTTGTAATTGATGCAGTATGTGGTCTGGTATTGTCATGTTGTAAAATGCAAGGTCTTCCCTGAAAGAGACGACATCTGGATGGGAGCATATGTTGTTCTAGAACTTGGATATACCTTTCAGCATTGATGGTGCCTTTCCAGATGTGTAAGCTGCCCATGCCACACGCACTCATGCAACCCCATACCATCAGAGATGCAGGCTTCTGAACTGAGCGCTGATAACAACTTGGGTTGTCCTCTTTAGTCCGGATGACATGGCGTCCCAGTTTTCCAGAAAGAACTTCAAATTTTGATTCGTCTGACCAAGAACAGTTTTACACTTTGCCACAGTCCATTTTAAATGAGCCTTGGTCCAGAGAAAACGCCTGCGCTTCTGGATCATGTTTAGATATGGCTTCTTTTTTGACCTATAGAGTTTTAGCCGGCAACAGCGAATGGCACGGTGGATTGTGTTCACCGACAATGTTTTCTGGAAGTATTCCTGAGCCCATGTTGTGATTTCCATTACAGTAGCATTCCTGTATGTGATGCAGTGCTGTCTAAGGGCCCATCTTAACTTCTGAGAGACACTGCCACTCTGAGAGGCTCTTTTTATACCCAATCATGTTGCCAATTGACCTAATAAGTTGCAAATTGGTCCTCCAGCTGTTCCTTATATGTACATTTAACTTTTCCAGCCTCTTATTGCTACCTGTCCCAACTTTTTTGGAATGTGTCGCTCTAATGAAATATAAAATGAGCCAATATTTGATATGTTATCTATATTCTATTGTGAATAAAATATAAGTTAATGAGATTTGTAAATTATTGCATTCCTTTTTTATCCACAATTTGTACAGTGTCCCAACTTTTTGGAATCAGGTTTGTACATGATATATGTTTCTGATCCGGATGGCAAGAGCACACTTTTACAAAAGCACATTTTTTTTCAGCTTTTTGTTCAAAATGCAACCAATACACCTATATAAGTCGTTAGTCACCTCCCTGAAATATGACCCATAGGAGGTCACTTTATTTCAACAGGAAATAAAAATTCCCTTTTATCTGCATCATATTTTGGGTTTGCGTAGCTCAATTGGCAGAGCATTGCAAGTTTTGCTAAATGGAAATAGGACAAATGGTGTAAAAAGTCCACACATTGCATTTAAATGAACAAACATTTTGATTGGTAACGACAGTCATACATCATTTCATGATGACAGACGTAACACGACACTGTCATTATTTTTACGCCAACTAGAGGGTGCATGACTTTAAAACGTAAATATAGGTCATAATAAGGTGCTTGAAAAAACGGCCTATTGGGTCGTTTTTTGGAGGAGGGCAGTCTCTCAAAATGTTGATTTTTTTATCTTTCTTTTTTTTATGAAACACCCACATTTAAGTGTTGTAATAACTATACAGTGTTTATAATAAGTATACAGTAATAAATTACTCACAAATCATTAGAAAACTATTAGTTTGTAGCTAATTCATTGTTGTAGTCTGTATTGTTAAGGGGGTTGCACACCGGACACGAAGCTCAGCACCGCACCGCGTCTCGGACAACTCGCATGTATCACACACCGGACACGCACATTATATATGCATGAGCTCAAATTTGAATCGACTCCTGATAGACGAGATGCATGATGGGTGAGTTTTAAGTTGACAGGCAAACGTTATATTGTTACAGAGCCCCATGTTTGTCTTCCCCTGTGACCTAGTTTCCCCGTTCTGTTGATTCGTTAATTTGATCCACCTGTGTCTTGTTAATCATCCCATCACCTTGTTTAGCTCCCTTTGTTAGTCATCTGTATTTATACCCTGTGTTCCCATTCACTCCTGGTCCGTTCTCGTTGTTGTCTACATGTGTGTATGCTGTTGTAACCCTGTTTGGAAACTCCTGTGTCTAAGTAAAGTATTGTTAATCGTCATCTTCGTCTTCATCGTTCTTGCTACCACAGCCACACGTAACATATATAGGCTGTGCCTACTTTAATATTTCGCACTGAGGTTAGTGTATCAAAAAATGGCACAACAGAGCAAATGAAAGAAAAAAGCTACATTTATTGTACATTTTTCCCAATATTTTTAGACTTTATTCAAGCTGTTAAACTAAGAATGTAAAACTAATGTATCTTGCAGCACAGGGTGAAGTCAGTATGTACATTAAAGGTGCCCTAGAATTAAAAATTTAATTTATCTTGGCATAGTCAAACAACAATAGTTCAGTACATGGAAATGGCATACAGTGAGTCTCAAACTCCATTGTTTCCTCCTCCTTGTGTAAATCTCATTTGTTTAAAAGACCTCTGAAGAACAGGCGAATCCCAAAATAACACAGACTGTTACGTAACAGTCGGGATCATTAATATGTACGCCCCCAATATTTGCATATGCCAGCTCATGTTCAAGGCATTACACAAGGGCAGCCAGTATTAACGTCTGGATCTGTGCACAGCTGAATCATCAGACTAGGTAAGCAAGCAAGAACAACAGTGAAAAATGGCAGATGGAGCAATAATAACTGACATGATCCATGATATCATGATATTTTTAGTGATATTTGTAAATTGTCTTTCTAAATGTTTCGTTAGCATGTTGTTAATGTACTGTTAAATGTGGTTAAAGTTACCATCGTTTCTTACTGTATTCACGGAGACAAGAGCCGTCGTTATTTTCATTTTTAAACACTTGCAGTCTGTATAATTCATAAACACAACTTCATTCTTTATAAATCTCTCCAACAGTGTGTAATGTTAGCTTTAGCCACGGAGCACTATCAAACTCATTCAGAATCAAATGTAAACAATATAACAGTATACAATACTCACATAATCCGACGCATGCATGATGAACACTTTGTAAAGATCCATTTGAGGGTTATATTAGCTGTGTGAGCTGTTTATGCTGTTTAAGGCAATCGCGAGCTCCGTGGGCGGGGAGCACGAAAATTAAAGGGGCCGCAGCCCTGAATCAGCTCATTTCTAATGATACCTCAAAATAGGCAGTTAAAAAATGAATTAAAAAAAATCTATGGGGTATTTTGAGCTGAAACTTCACAGACACATTCAGGGGACACCTTAGACTTATATTACATCTTTTTAAAAAAAGTTCTAGGGCACCTTTAACAATGATTTGAGAGAAATATAATATAAATGCAATGTAAAACAATGTAAGTGGTGCTCTGTGGCGTGGCAGGATTTTGAGTCGTAGCTAGGCACCGCAGACAGGCGCTGAATGACTTTTTTCAAGGAACACTTGATACTAATGCAGTTAATGTCTAATAAAGGTTGGTTTAAAGCAAATAATGATGACATTTTCGCCCCCCATTTTCCCATTTTGACATTTTCCCATTTCCCATTCCTAATCTAATTATTTACAGTTAATAAATTGTTAACAAAGCATAAAAAACATTATCTAACTCTTGACTATGAGCTAATTAAACAATAATAATTTGGTTAATTACAGTGAAAATTAATGAAGAACTCACTATTTGTATATAGCCTATTAATATATGAACAATGTCAGTCTTTGTTACTGTATACTTATTATAAAGTGTTACTGAAAAGTGCACCTGTGCCATCTTTCCATAAAAAATAAATAAATGATCCTCATTCTGATGTATTTTTAATCAGAGACATTCCTATACATCTAAATGTGTCCAAATACCTTCACTAATTATTCATTAGTAAACACTCTTACTACTGATAAATACTGCATCATTATTCAGAGGCAATCTTTTTCTTTAACAGTGGATCTTACCTGATAAACAATCACCATTCACCATCCATTTTAATTGCCTCATTGAAGTGCAGTAGATAAGTGGATTTCAGCAAGTTGGATCTGTTCTGGCCCTGCACTACTAAACTCACAGTGTCCCACTTTCTCATCACTGTGTGTTTCGCACGCGAATGTGCTCGTCATAATCAGCTCTTATTTCAGCTCACAAGAGAGACTTTGATTGGGACTCATAATAGGCAGATTAGAGTTGTTGAACACAGCTCTGCGGAGCGCCGTGTATGAGAGAAGAGCAAAATGAGGGCTGTGGAGTTGGCGTGGAGAGCTTCGTCTCTCTTTGGCATAGAGGAGAACACACGTTCCAGTGAAATGTCCTCGCTCCTGAACGAGAACGGAGGTGTTTCATTTGGAAGAGGTTATAGAGAGGGCTGCGGATCAGTGTGTGTTGTCTGGGGGCGGAGCTCTAGGCTTTAGGGACGAGGGAGGAATGGAGAGGAGGAGTTGCAATGCAATTTTTTTCAGAGTCTCTAGAGATTGTTGCAAGTGAGATGGTCGTTAATTAGGACGAGGTCTTGGGGGAAGATGTGTCTGAGGCGCTGGGATGTAAAATGTAATTAAAAAGGAAATAGAAGCTCTGTGTGTGTGTGTGTGTGTGTGTGTGTGTGTGTGTGTGTGTGTGTGTGTGTGCACTCACAAGTATGTGTACCATACTTGGACAAAAACTGGCTTCTTTTCAATACATTCAATTCATGAGTGTGAATTTGAATGGATTTGGACACACACCACAGGATGTTGAAATGGAATATGAATTAAAATGGCAGGAGGTGGAATTTACTGAATTGCAATTCAGCAGTCACACAACAGACGATTTTCATTAGTCTAGCAAAACATAAATTAGGCAACATCATTAATTTTAATTAATTTTTCTTATTTCCTCCCTAATATGTAGAATACATTTTCATCAGCTGGTTTCTTATCAAGCGGCTTCAGTGCTGTCAAAACATGTAACACACCACAATATCACAAAATATCAATCCGTTCAGTAACACATGGTTTCTTAAATGTATAATGCATTATAAAGGTATGAATAATGTACATTATAATGAATGATATCTTTTCATAAATACTTTTAACCAGAGTTAAAATGCACTATAATATTTGCAGATTCCTTGTTCCATCTGAAATTGGTTGTTTTAATGCATTATACTTTCTAGAGGTGTAACAATGAATAGATAAGTGTTATAATGTATTATAACTGTGGTTAAAATTATTCATAAGATCATTCAATGCATCATAAGGTGCGTTATTAATGCATTTAAATTATTCTATAATGCATTATATAAAAAGGCTTTAAAGGTTTAGTTCACTTCAGAAATACAGTTTCCCGATAATTTACTCTCCTCCATATCATCCAAGATGTTCATGTGTTTCTTTCTTCAGTGGAAAAGAAATGAAGGTTTTTGAGGAAATCATTCCAGGATTTTTCTCCATATAGTGGACTTCACTGGGGTTCAACGGGTTGAAGGTCCAAATGTCAGTTTCAGTGCAGCTTCAAAGAGCTCTACATGATCCCAGACGAGGAATAAGAGTCTAATCTAGAGAAACCATCGGACATTTTCTATTTAATTTTCTATTTTTTATTAATTATATACTTTTTAACCACAAATGCTTGTTTTGCACTGCTCTGCGTTGTGCCACACATTACGTAATCACATTGGAAAGGACACACTCACACACACACACACACACACACACACACACACACACACACACACACACACACACACACACACACACACACACATATATATATATATACACATATATATATATATATATATAGTAGTTTTAATGAATTTACAGATATGTTATACATAGGTTACATTGAGAAACCAAAAATTCTATTTGTAATTGTTAATAGAAATCTGCATCCTTTTGTTGATTGTAAATTGTGAATGTGCAGAACCCTGGTGTGTTTTAATTGTTGAAAAACTCTGTCTGTTTCCTTGAAGTCTCATTGGGACGGTCTGACGGGACGGCTGTGCTTCAACAGAACTACAGGTCTGCGCACCGACTTTGATCTTGACATTGTGAGTCTCAAGGAAGATGGCCTTCAAAAGGTAAACCACCGCACACACAAACACACAACAACTTATTAATCCATGAAATATGAATCCGGCTTCTCTCCGTGAAGGCGGGTTCTCAATTAAAATGTCAATCCACTGAAACACGGCATGTCGCAATCTGTGACGAAGCAGGTGAAAGCCAATGAGAGTTCAATATCAGTGCCGTAAACCATGTCATAACGCTTCTCGAGGGCGCAACTTTCAAATTTAAATCATAACGAGTATTGTCAGTCGCTGCATAGGAGAAAACACCTTCAGCAAACAAACTAAATATTACAACATGGTTAAACAATTACATTAATCTTATTCATTTTAAGGTTTTAAAGTCGTCTTGTTTAACATTGTGCAATTCTCCTGTTTTGCAGCACAAGTCACAAACAGAATTTTTATTTCATATTAAGTAGATGAATAAACTTGATGTGACTAAAAACATGTATTGATACGACAATTGAATACAACAGAATAAAAACATTAATGCCACGATTTTTATATTAATACATGGGAATTCAAACACATTCTCACTTGAATATGAAAATAATTTTTATGTGTATGAAAACGTAAGTAAATGTACAAAAATACACATATTCTCATGAGATCAGGTTGAATAATAATGCTTTTGCGATGTCTTTATGCTTTTTTGCACAGCTGGAGGGATAAAATGATCAAAAGTTGTTTTCTTCTGCTAATGCTTGCCTGTTAAACAATGTGTAATAAGTCACTTTTGATTTGCATAGACGATTAAGCCAGAACCTTTCATGCAGCCAAAGAACAAAGATGCGTCATTGCAAAGGATTGTTACTCCCCTCAAATAACCTTCTGATCTCTCAGTCTAGTGCACTGAAACCTCTTGTACCTTGTCTCATTTGGTCACCATTGCTGTGCAAATAAAGAGCAATTTGTGTCTTACGTTTAATTTACCTCCTAACAAGGAAGCAAATGAGGTGTTTAAACATAAGCATAAGTTAGAGGATCATAAAGCAAATTGGATTAGTGTACAAAGTACTGTTAATTACAACCCTCCGTTAATGACCAGCTGAAGTTACACATAGCATGCTTTTGTGCAGTAATGAGTAAATGTAGTTGCACTCACTTCTGTGAAAAGAAGTGCAAGATAAACACTGATATTTTGTTTTTATTAGTCAATGAATTTTCATTTACATTTGGACACAAATTTCAGCAATGTGTGTTTGTGTCAACACTGTTAGAGCAGGCAAAAAACAAACTAAACTGCACCAAACACCTCCACAAAATCTGTATCTTTATGTAACAAGTCCTGCTCTAATTCAGTAGCACATGCAAAAAAATTATAAAACCCTTAATTCTTTGGGGAAACATGCAATTCCCAGTAACAGGCTCACATTTAAGAGCTGTTGGAGGAGTAGATGCTCAGAAAAAAAAAAAGTACATCAACTTGCATTTTAGATTGGAATAAGCAGGTTAAAATATGTATTCATTTTGAGGAGGCCAAGAAAGTCTCCAGTCGGCAATGTGAATAAATAATTGTGCCTTCCCCTGATAATCACTTTTAATGAATTGAGTTAATTGCAGTCAATTTGCAATAATGAAACATCACCCCATAAAGTGGTTTAGCATATCATGTGAAATGTGCATCCCTCTGAATTTGTACAATCAGTCACATGCATATGTTCGGATTTGCATCAGGTGTCACCGGGTGTTTATTGCACCTGCGTAGCTCTGAGATTTGCCGCTCTTGGGCTTCATGAATATGCTGGTGCAGGAGGGGGCAGTGCCGCACGCCCCCAGAAACAGATAGATGCGGACAGATATGAGGCTGTTTGCATTCATGATTTGTTGAGGAGTGACTGAACAATGCGCAGGACGTCCTTTTTCTCGCTGCAGGGGATTGTTTGTGCAAAACTATTATTATTATTTTATGATATTAGTAGGATTATTCACTAATTCACATTTCAACTCCCTTTACTGCCTGCCTCTTATTGTATATGTTTGTGATTGTGTGTGTGTGTGTAAAGGAAAGGACATCTAATTCTTTTAAATACAACAACACTGCATTGTAACAAGTATTGGGTGTAATGCAGTACTAAGTAATCTAATTACTGTAATTTAATTACTTTTCCCTTGAAAAAATAAAGTAAGGGATTACTCTTAATTGTTTTGTAATTTAATTACAGTTACTTCTGATGAAATTGCATAAAATATGCAACAATTCTATACAGTAAAATAAAAACAAAAGTAGCCTAGTGTATTTAACACCAAATTTTAATGTTAAAATGTATGTTTTTAAAGTAAAATTCTCCCTTTACACACTGGTCAGTTCAAGAAAAATATATGCAATTGTATATTGTTTATTTGAAAGAATCAAAAGAGCAGTTTCAAGTCTGTCTATCTTTATATTGTTCAACTGGTCAAGGCTGATATGGGATTTAGAAAGCAATAAGTAAAACAATACTTTTTAGAGAGAGTTATCGGTACAGTAATCTAATTACTCTGTTGAAGATGTAATTAGAAGCTAGCAGTGTTGTCAAAAGCGCCGACTTCGATACCAAGTTGGGACTGAAATTTAAAAAATGTGGCGCTTTGAGCACGGTTGAGCGGATCCGTAAACACCTCTGATTGGCCATCGTGTTCACACACGCATCAGATACGTCTGTGATTGGCTACAATGATCAACGCTTCAAAAACATGTTGTAAATAGTCATCAATGGCTACGTTTACATGCACCCAAATAATCCATTTGTAATTGGATTGACGGCTCAATCTGATTGAAAAACGTTCATGTAAACACCTTAATCGATCCGATTGAGCTCGATCCGAATGACATTTCGATCGGATTGGAAGGGGTGGTTTATTCCTTTTCTAATCTGATCCAACAACAAAAAATTACCATGTAAATGCTTGAATCCGACTACTTTCTCAATGGTGTTCAGAAGTCTCTGGGGCACATGCGCAGTGCTGACACGCATTACGCGGTGTGCAAGTTCATGTTCATGTCTTCATCTGTCTGATGCTGCATTAACGGAGCATATTCTCTCAGAGACGAATTTCAACATAATATGCTGATAACAGTATATAACTGTCTTAATTTATTCCATTATTTCTCTTGTGGCCGTACATATAGTGAAACAAATGAGAATAATAGTATTTCATGTTAAACAGGTTGTTTTTTTTTTTTAAAGTCAGTGCTTGAAGTAAAGCTGTGCTTAATTTTCAGTGATGACTGCGGTGTTAGGAATATTATAGCCTACACTCTTAATAATTTTATAGGCCTATAATTCATTGTATAATAGACCTAAAAAAATGTTTAAAATGTTTTCAAAGATAGCTAATAGCCTAATCTTTTATCCTCCTCACAGCACATAGTATAATATATTCATTTAATAATAAAAGAAGCCGAACCAAATAGCTATAATAATAGACTAGAAGACAGGCCTACATTAATTGGAAATACCAAATCCTTTTAATATTGCCAAGATTTGATGCTTTTCACAATATCTCTGGCTATCGTCGATCCATGATCATCATCTGTTGACGCAACCCGAGTTACCGCAAGTGTGATTGATGTGACGTCACACACAGAGCGCGTGCACAAAAGTTTTAATCAGAATGTATATAAAGCTCATATAAATGGATATTTGAATCAGATTACAATGTTTAGAGTACATGTAAACTGATCTGCAATCAGATCCAATTCATTCGGATTGATGTAAATTGCTGCATGTAAACGTAGCCAATGACACTCTTCACTGAGCTGACAGACGCCTGCTTTCAAACGCTCCCGTGCGTGGATCATTGTAGCCAATCACAGACGTATCTGATGAGTGCGTGAACACAATGGCCAATCAGAGGTGTTTATGGATCCGCTCAACAGTGCTCAAAGCGCCACATTTTTAAAATGTCAGTACTTTTGACAATATCAGTAGCTATTAATGAATTACTTTTACCAAACACTGATTGTAACCCGCTTGCAACACCTTTTGTGTTGATTTTAGAGGAATATACAGTTTTACAATGATACAGATTTTTAAAGTCCAGAAGCATACTTTTGGCAAGTATGCAAACATAGCCACAAGCACTTGTGTGTGGGCATACTTGCATTCGCTTATTAGTTATTAGCTTTGTTTTGCTGCACACAATTCATAACCGAACACCAGTATGTGTGCTTACCTATTCACTGAAATTCACTGTAAATATGGAATTTTGCTTAACAAGTAAATGAAGGATGTTTAAACTTTTTTTTTTTTAAATGTTTACGACTGAAATAATGATTAAGACTGAGAAATGTTTAATGTTCCTCAGATTCACAGACTTTCTAGTTTTCTGAGAATTAAACCAACCAATGGCTTGTTTATAGTTGATGCTGCACTGTGATAGGAGTATTTGAACACTGGAAAAAAGTAACACCTTTAATAACACTACAGCGTTATCATCCGTAAGTTCGCCTTTTTCTTTTGTTCAACATTTTCCTTTGCAAAATTGAATTGAGAAGCAATCTCCTTTGGTGGAATTGCCCTTCCTCTATGTTAATGTATTCAGAGTGTATGCAAGGGCCTAGCTACTCATGAGCCTGAGCACAGACCTATTGGCATAAAAACAGAAGAGCCAATCAGCTAATGCTTCTGGATGAGCTCAGCACAGGGCTGCTAATGCAGTCAGATGGGCTGTTGCGATGCGGATGGGTCACACAGGTAAGTGAAACATGCGCTGACTACATAAATTTCATCTTTTCTAGGTGGGGAAGTGGAGTGCTTCTGGGGGGCTCAACATCACCGAGGTCCCCAGACAGAACGGCATGAACATCACAGACTCGCTTTCCAACCGCTCGCTGGTCATCACCACCATCCTGGTAAGGTCTTCGAGATGCAATGCAATGATGCAATTTATTTATTTATTTTTTGTCTTTTTCCAAATTTCACTTTCTTTTCTAGTGTTCTTTACCTCGTTTCAGGTCAGCCTATGGGCTGCTTTTCAAGTAATGAAACGTACATGCTCCAGATTCTCATTTCCTCTCACAGAAATGCCAAATAGCTCTGTCCCTTTCAGTGTCTCAGTCCTTGAAATAAATTGACCTGGCTGAATCAACAACACAAGATGTCTTCCCCTGTTTGAAACAAAGTTTCTCCCCTGACTGTTTTACTAAGCAGAATAATAATTCTGAATCGAAGGTAGTGCCAGTTCTCAACTCGTTCTGCCATTTGAATTTGGAAATGAAACTTGGTACAATTAAAGATTAAATTTCATAAAAATTACATTTATGTAGTTAATTACTCACCCTCATGTTTTTCCACACCCGTAAGACCTTTGTTCATCTTCAGAACACAAATTAAGTTATTTTTGATGAAATCCGAGAGGTATATGACTCGTCCATAGACAGCAATATAATCAACACTTTCAAGGTCTAGAAAGGTATTAAAGACATCATTAAAACAGTCATGTGACTGCAGTGGCTCAATCTTAATGTTATGAAGCGGCAAGAATACCTTTTGTGTGAGAAAAACAAAAATAATTCTATTCAACAATCTCTAATGCAGTACCAATTATATATATATATACAATTGGTACTACATTAGAGATTGTTGAATAGAATTATTTTTTTTTTTTTCATTATTTTTTTTGTTTTTTATATGAGTCTGAATACCACACTTATAAAAGCAGGTCACTTAGATTGAGTAAAGAGCTGTTTACACTGGATACCTTCATGCTTTTAAAAGCAGCAGAATGCCAGGGGTCTCTAGACGTGTTTTTCAGAGTTGAGCTGTATTTAATTTCACACAATGTCTTATGGTGCAGGAAAAAAACCCAAAGATTTGTATCTGACACATGTGCGTAGACCATCCATTAAAATAATGGCAGAGGCTCTTTGCACTTAGTGCAAATTGTGTTAAAGGAGCTGTATGTAATTTTTTGGCTGTACTTTAAACACTAAAAATACCATACTATGTTTGCAGAGATTAGTAAACATGTTAAATTTACATACTCGTTTCTCTGAAAAACAATTTTACAGCCAGGTAAAATGTCTGTACTGTGTTGGAATGTCTGTGTTTGTTTTGGTCTGTGTGACTCCACCCACTGCCATTTACCCAATAGTATTTTGACAGATTGGGTTGCCAGTTGGTGGAAAACACACATGGAAGCCAGTGAACAAACTGGATCAGAGATCACAGATTCTACAGACCTAAAAAGCCCTGGCCCTACAGCACTACTTCAGGATTCGATTTTGTCAGTTGTCTGGCTTAAAAAGACAATGGTTGGCGGAGTTAGTGTAAATAACTTCTGCTAGCAAGGTGGTGAAAACAGACTAAAAATAGTGCATACTATAGTGCATGATTGCTGTGGAATGTGATAGACAATAACTAGGCTTATATTTAAAAAACAAACAAACGCTGACTTCTAATGCCACTTTTTGTAATGTCTATTGATGATCAGTGATTTCTTTTGTCTGCAACTAACAAAGTAATGTCTTTGAATTGTTGTACTTTAACACAGTTTTTTCTCAGCAAATATTGATTAGATGCTGCAGTTAAGCTAATTATTTAATATGCCAATGATGCGATTAACTCGATCAAATTTTGATTGACAGCCCTAGAAATAAGTAATAAGCTTGGTCAAGCTGGATTTATACTTTCACCGTGCAAACTGGATGCTGGTGTGGTGAGATGTACATACTCGGCCAGATTCGCCTCGCATCCATGCGTTTTTGGGAAAGTTACAAAATTTGACATGCACACTGCTGTGTGCACTCAATGCACATTTCCACCAACGCCGCGGTCACATCACTTTTGTTGCGCGCACCCAAGCGAACTTGCGGAGGCTTCGAGTATAAATCAGCCTTTACCCTTGTACAGGTAGCTTAAGTAATTCCATCAGCTCAGTTATTAGATAATGCCACTGACCCATTCCAATTTGGTTTCCCTCCATAAGATATTTTCAGAGATTTATTATAGACATATAGCCTTAACTTATTTCTGTTACAGGCAGATGCATGCTGGGTAAAATTCTGCTTTACCCAATGTTATTTGCCAGATAATAGCACAAATGACACGTCTTAAAATAAATGTGTGTTCCATTCAACTCTACATTCTCACAGATGCCCTGAGGGCTGCATTTATGTGTGTCGCAGGATAGTTTGGGGATTTTGTGCTACTGACAACAGCCTCTGTGGACTTATTTTGGACAAGCTTATGAGTTATCAACAGGGATAAACACTGTTATTAAATGTGGATTGAGCTGCAAGGCTATAATTATGAGTTAAGGTCTTGATAGGATATAATCAGTGATTTTCTAGTAGCAATGGGTTTTGTTATCTTAAGATTCTTCTTTTTTTAAGCATTAAAAAGGGAAATTTAATAAGGGTCAGTAAAAAGTGAGAAAAAAAAAAAAAGAAAGAAAAAGACTCTGAATATGAATGAATAATAACCTAGCATACATACCAATTATAACAGATTGAAATTATGATGTTCCAGGATCCCCAAACTTCCTTCAGAAATACCACAAACAGGTGCTGAGATGTAGCCAAAACTTGCAACTTCACCTTAATATAATTTTGTGGACCTGGTAAAAATATAATATGATCATATTATTATATCAGCTGACAAATAAAAATCCATAAACTTTTAGGCTGTTGTCTGATGTCACTGCTGAAATGATGAAGGCATCATTTAACACGTCCCTGGTTTTATTAAACTTCTTCAGTTTCATACTATCTCCATGTAACTGATTCCTTTCTGATCCTTCTCATGAGGAAAAAAAGAAGGAGAGGGTATTTGAAAACTTGGATTTGCTACCGAACCTTAGGGAGTTTTACAGAGTGTGCATCTTAGAACAGATGGTAACAACAAGATGATTTATTTATTTATTTGGCCACAAACATTTTGATCAAGATAATTGGACAGGTGCATTTAAAGCATGCTGACACCAAAAAAGACCTTCATTTCAATCATAAAAAGTTTATTAATCTATTATTAATCTTGCATTATGTCATGTGTGACAACCTGATGTTTTGTCTAAAGTTCAGTTTTAGTTATATATATATATATATATATATATATATATATATATATATATACATACACTGCTCAAAAAAAAATAAAAAAAATAAAAAAAATGCATGCTCCTATTGAGATGACGGATGGTGTCCTGGGGTATTTCCTCCCAGATCTGGACCAGGGCATCACTGAGCTCCTGGACAGTCTGAGATGCAACCTGGTGTCGTCGGATGGACAGAAACATAATGTCCCAGAGGAGCTCTAATGGATTTAGGTCAGGCTAGCGTGGGGGTCATTCAATGGTGTCAATTCCTTCATCCTCCAGGAACTGCCTGCATACTCTCACCATATGAGGCCGGGCATTGTCGTGCACCAGGAGGAACCCAGGACCCACTGCACCAGCGTAGGGTCTGACAATGGGTCCAAGGATTTCATCCCGATACCTAATGGCAGTCAGGGTGCCATTGTCTAGCCTGTAGAGGACTGTGTGTTCCTCCATGGATATGCCGCCCCCACATCACTGACCCACCACCAAACCGGTCATGCTGAACGATGTTACAGGCAGCATAATGTTCTCCACGGCTTCTCCAGACCCTTTCACGTCTGTCACATGTGCTCAGGGTGAACCTGCTCTCATGGGAGCCAGTGGCACAGCAAACCTTGTGGCAATGGCATGTATTAATGTGCCATCCTGGAGGAGTTGGACTGCCTGTGTAGCCTCTGTAGGGTCCAGGTTCGCCTCATGCTACCAGTAGTGACACTGACCCTAGCCAAATGCAAAACTAGTGAAAAAACTGTCAGAAAAGATGAGTAGGGAAAAAATTTCAGTGGCCTCCACCTGTAAAGCCATTCCTGTTTTGGGAGTCGTCTCATTGTTGCCCATCTAGTGCACCTGTTGTTAATTTCATTAACACTAAAGCAGCTGAAACTGATTAACAACCCCCTCTGCTACTGAACTGACCAGATCAATATGCCAGGAGTTTAACTGACTTGATGTTATTCTCTGATTAAAAAGTGTTAATTTTAATGTTTTGAGCAGTTTATATGTATATATAACGGTACATGTACGGATAGCCGACTATTAACTCACTATTAACTAGTTGCTTATTAGTATGCATATTACTAGGATATTAAGCACATATTAATGCCTCATTCTGTATGACCATATTCCACATCCTTTATCCTACCCAATACCTAAACTTAACTACCTTAACTATTAAGTGGATTTTTATTCCAAATTTATGACATTTTGCAGGTGTTGGAAAGCAATATGCAAAACTATTGCACAAATTTGTGAAATTGGACTGTGTAACAGACTTAAAATATTGCTACTTAGTTTCTGAGAGTGCTGATGTAGTACTTGGGAAAACTTTACTGTGTGACAACTAGCCCTGGTCTCAAATATATTGTATATTTTGCAATTGCCCATTTCTTTTAAAAATGCACAGATCCCACTTGAAAGATTGTTCACAGCACTGTAAAGCATCGCTTATTTTTAAGGAGTCTGGACAGGGCAGAGAATTGCAATGGATTTCGATTCTCATATTCAATCCAAGGATGAACATGCAGGAGTTTTAGTCCTCTTTTCTGCTGCCAGCTGAATACTTCACGTTTTCTATCCAGTCTGTATTGTGTCATTTTGTTCTGTCTTTTCTGGCTAAAAAGGAAAATGATGTCAGGGCTAGAAAGGTGTCACGGTATGTCTGATGACACACAGATAGTGAAGGTCACCTTGAGTGAGTTTGATCAGAAGCACTGCAAGCAATAAATGGAGCAATCCTGAAATAACTGCATAACTACTGATGCTGATGACTAATGCTTTATTAAACATCTTTATCTGTATCCATTACAGAAAACATCACAGGTCAAAATATCTCAATCTTCAAGGACTAATCCATTGAATTTCCTCCTCTCAGTAACCCTTCAACAGTAATCAGAAGCCATTCTCAATACAGAATGAAACTAGTGATATGACATATCACTTGAGTTTGAAGACCTCACAAATATTATGTACTAAACACAAAGTTGTGTGTCCAAGTGAATGTCATCTCGGAACATTACTGGTTCCTCTTGTTTCACTTTGAGTCCCAGCCTGATTGGTAGATCTAGTGGTTCATGCGTCACAACCTTCAGAAAATGTGTATGGACAATACCAAGAAGCCAAAAATGGTTTGATGATGACAGCTGCTTGCCATGCTCAGCTGGTTGTTATCACAGAATAAACCCCGACAGGGTGATTAGGACCCTGACGCAAAACGTCTACTAAATAATTAGACGTGAAATATTAAGTATATTTTATTAGCTCTTTTAAATGCAAAGCTTCTGCGGAGAGAGCAGTTGCTAGCAAGCGGCAAGTTCAAACTGGACAGACATTTAAGAGATGCAGTACAGTCATATTACACGGCATAGAAATAATTATGGGGATAAGAGATACTGATCTGAGATTAAACTGATGTAAAATCATATCTGTTTATCTTATAATTCATTTCAGTGAACAAAACAACAGTCGCAAAATGGCAGCAGCTGCGTTTATATGAAACGAGAGAGCGAGTCCGCGATACCGGGGACATAATTAAATAACTACACAATATATTGATTTGACTCAGTTTTAATATTTTGTTAGCTCACCAAACGCAAAACTTAAATGAAGAAAAAATGTTGTGTTTAGTGATGTGATGACTTTCCGCTCTTCCTGGAACTGCCTTCCCACCAAACCTTATATTGTGGACAGTACATGTTTGGTAAGTCTGGGTGATGGAAGGTGTTCTATGTATATCACATCTCCAGCCAACATGTTTTATTCGTAAACATCCCAGGGTAGAATGGGCTTATCACTGTGGCTCAGCAGAACAGGACAGCGCTTCAGTTTTGAGAGCCCCTCAGGACCGATGTCTCTAGGGTTGTGGCTGTGCTTTCTCTCTCTCCCGCTCTCTAGCCAACATTTGAGCACCTTTTGCCAGCTCTCCAGCATGAGCCAATTCCAGGAACATCTTGGGGTATAGCAAAGCTTTCTTCATTGTAAGGGAATGCAGGAGGCAGGACAGAATAATGACCTACACAGATTTTCAGGGACCATCGGAGCAAAATAATGTCTAGGCTTTTCAAAAATAAGGAGGGATGCTTGAAATATGGGAATGCATGAAAAATGTATTGTCATTGATGTTTCCCAACAAATCATGACTTAAAATGCAGATAACTTATTTGAAATGCATAATGGCATTTAATATGCTGTCAGATAAAACAGTGAAGGCCCTCTCAAAAGCTTAATCTTTGTACCGTATTTACCCATAAAGGGTGCATATTAGTATCTAAAGTGTACGTTAGTACCGTTTGAAAGGGTGCCGCCACGGTGACAGCTTTTGCACTTTTTTCTGAGGTTGTAAGATCATAAAGCTACTTTACACTGTAATTTCTATGTCACTTGGGGTGCCACACAGATATGCAAAAATAATTACTGTTTTTAAACCAGCTTCAAACTGGTTTGAGGCAGTCCAGCCCCACATTCACATCATTTGGTGAGTCAATGTTGCTATCTCAGGCCAGTCAGACAAACAAATTGCAGTTTCATTTGCTGCCACTAGTGACACAGAAATTTCTCACTGCAGTTTTAATGTGAACTATGTAGAAACATGACATGTTGTGGATTGAATAATGTCAACAAAAAGTTTCATTTTATCCACAGAGCCAGCTGTCTTCTACTCGATTATGTGTGTATGTGTGGGTAGTGAACAGAATGAGGAATCTCAACTCATCTGAAGCTGCTTCTCATTTGATATTTTGTGTTTGTACAGGAGGAGCCATATGTCATGCTTAAGAAGTCTGACAAGGCACTCGTCGGCAATGACCGCTTTGAGGGCTTCTGTATTGACCTGCTTAAGGAGTTGGCCAGCATTCTGGGTTTTTCCTACGAGATCCACCTGGTGCAGGATGGAAAGTATGGGTTTCAAGATGATAAAGGCCAGTGGAATGGGATGATAAAGGAACTCATGGAACACGTAAGTATTCAGCATCATAGCAGTTAAATAACGAATGCTGTTTCTGCTGACTCAGATTTACCAGTACCTGCATCCCTAATTATACCTTTCACTTTGATAAAGCTTTTCCGCTTGTTTTCTGATGTCTAAAAAAAATGGCAAGATGACACAATAATGCAATTAACTAAACACGCTGCTCGCTCCAATACTGCTTCCGCTCACAAAACGCGTGCTGCAAAGGTGACAGAACACACCTGGATCACATTGACACACCGCGAAGACAGCAGCAAGTGCTGCCACAGCGAATACACGTTTAAACGCCTCTACCGAGTCAGCAGAAGTACACAATGCTGAAAGCTGATTCCCCTTAATGTACCCCGAGCCCATTCTCTCCAGCCTCAGTGCTGTCAGGCTGGGGGTGTAAGCCCTGTCACAGGAACGGTGCTGCTGTGCTGGCTTCTCATTCCATCGCCCTTTCACTGTCCTCACCCTCTGAGGTCACCAGAAGCCCGGGGCTGGAGAGCTGTAATAGCTTAAGTGGCATTTAGTGGAGGAAGTCATATGGTGGGAGTCAATGGTGAGGTGCTGGAAGGGTTGGGAGAGGTGACTTACTGCAGCGGCACTTAATCTTCCTTGTGCTTTGGCCAGATCCGGCCCGATTGCAGTCACCTTGAGGGGAACAAAGGGATTATGGCTGGAAGAGTCAAAAATGGAGATGGGGTGTGTGTATGTGTATGACCGGAGGTGAAAAAGTATAAGATGTACAGAGCTGTCAAATTTAAAGAAATGTCATTCATATGATAACACATTCAATAACTGTCATTACTGGTTGAAATTTGAGATACTGCAAGGTGCAAATTATGAAGGATTGTGGCTAATTCAGGCTTACACCACTGCAAAGGAAGTTAATGTGGTTGCAGGTTTATACTGAAATGCATAAATATTTTAATCATGTTTTCAAATGTCAGTGCAATATATCTACCCATCATGTTTCAAATCCATGGATATACTAATATACTAATGACATACACTACTGTGTAAATATCCCTGAGATAAAGCTGTTCTCTGCGGGTACTCGAGCACTGAGTCTGGATTTGCTCGGCCGTCATGATGGTTACTTCAAGCTGAGTGATACAAATGGTGAAAAGGTTGGAGTGCTGTTATCGCAAGGCTATCAGCCAATCAGATTCAAGAACCAGAAAGAACTGTTGTGTATATATACAGTGCTCAGCGTAAATGAGTACACACCCTTTGAAAAGTAATATTGGTAACACTTTAGTATAGGGAACACATATAAACCATTAACTATGACTTTTCCCTCAATAAACTCCTAATTTACTGCTTATTAATAGTTAGTATGGCAGTTGTTAAGTTTAGGTATTGGGTAGGATTAAGAAGGTCATGCAGAATAAGGCATTAATATGTGCTTAATAAATAGTAACAAATAGCCAATATTCTAGTAATATGCATGCTAATAAGCAACTAGTTAAAAAACCCTAAAATAAAGTGTTACCGTAACATTTTAAACAATATCTCAATGAACAAAAAAAAAAACAATTTCCAAAATGTTGACAAGACTAAGTCTAATATAACATCTGTTTAACTTATAACATGAAAGTAAGATATATTATTAACCTTAGATTACACATTTTTCAGTTTTATTCAAGTTAGGATGATGCAAAAATGAGTACACCCCACTGAAAGTCTCTGGAGCAAAGCCAAATTTTAGACTAAAAATGTCTAATTTAACAAGAATTCAACCACAGGTGAGTCTAATTATTCATTACACAGGTGTCCAGCAGACAGTTGACTATAAAAGGGTGTTAAAACCCCATTTCTTACTGTCAGCAATGGCACCACATGGACGGGAAATGAGCTGAGAAAGAAAATAATTTCTTTACACCAGAAAGGTGACGGCTACAAGAAGATCAGCAAAGCTTTACTTATCAGTCAAAATACTGTAGCAAAAGTGGTACAAAAATGTTTAAAAAAACTGCAACTATCTCACAGAGACGTACAGGTCGTCCACGGAAGTTAACACCTCGACAGGAGCGTCTTCTGAGGAGAAGCGTCGAAGGAAATTGGCAAGTTCACTGCAGTTATCTAAAGAAGCAGAAAGCTAAACTGGGGTGACTATTTCCCATGACACAATACAGCATACACTACAGAGGAATGGCATGCATGGGTGCCGTCCACGAAAGAAGCCTCTCCTAAAGCCCAGGCACAAAAAAAGCCTGCCTAGAGTTTGCCAGGGCTCATGCTGACAAAGATGAAGACTACTGGGACTCTATACTCTGGAGTGATGAGACCAAGATAAATGTTTTTGAAACTGATGGCTTCAAAACTGCATGGTGTCAAAGGTGAGGAATACAAAGAAAACTGCATGTTGCCTACAGTGAAGCATGGAGGTGTCAGTGTCCTTATGTGGGGCTGCATGAGTGCTGCTGGTGTCGGGAGCTGCATTTCATTGATGGCATCATGAATTCACAGATGTACTGCTCTATACTGAAAGAGAAGATGCTACCATCACTCCGTACCCTTGGTCGTCGTGCACTTTTCCAACATGACAATGATCCTAAACACACATCTAAGGTCACTGTTGGATTTCTGAAGAAGAACAGGGTGAAAGTGATTCAGTGGCTCCTGATCTGAACCCAATCGAACACCTATGGGGAATTGAGACGAGTTGAGCATGACTCTCCATCCAGCATCCAATCTCTAAAAGAGGTCAGTCTTGAAGAACGGAAAAAGATAGATGTTGCAAAATGTCACCAACTTGTTCATTTCATGCCTAGAAGACTTGGTGCTGTCATTAAAAATCATGGAGGTCATACAAAGTACATATAAAGTACATATATATATATATATATATATATATATATATATATATATATATATATATATATATATATATATATATATATATATATATATATATATATATATATATATATATATATATATATATATATGAATAAAATATGAAGCAGCACATCTGTGATAATACTAAGAAATATTACACCAAATCATCATATTAGAATGATATCTGAAGGATCATGTGACACTGAAGACTGGAGTAATGATGCTGAAAATACAGCTTTGATCACATGAATAAATTACATTTCAGTATATATTAACATAACAGTTAAATTGTAAAAATATTTCACAATATTACTGTATTTTAATCAAATAAATGTAACCTTGATGAGCCTAAGTGATTTCATTCAAAAACTCCTTATAGACCCAAAACGTTTGAATGGTAGTTAGTCTATTAACCATACTGTGAAACTTTTTGAAGTATCAAAATGAAAGCACACTGCAGGGTTTCTAGGGACATCTTATTGAGCCAGTGTTATATGCATGAGGCAATTATTCAGTCCAAACAGGGTTGTAGACGTGCCTGTGCTTTCAGGACTGTAGCCTCGAACCCTTTTCTCCCTCGCAGCAATAACGTCTGTTCTCCCCCGCATAATTTGAGAGAAGAGCTGCCGACGCACTGACACGGTCAGACAGAGTAACCTAATGAGTGTAGAGCGGAGCAGAGCAGTGAGACAATATGGACATCCAGTGTTTTTCATCAAAAAACAAACAAAAAAAAAACAGCAGAGAATTGCGCTGAGAAAAAACATGTCGTAACATTTGGGGCTCACATTTGGGGCTGCTAAGTTCAGCATAATAAGTAATGATCGTAGTCAACAGTATTAGTTGAGTATTAGTAAACTGAGTTAGTAGAATACCTTTGATATTTACTTGCAAAGCTACTTATAGTCAGTAGAATAGCTGTTGGGGGAGCAATAACCAGCAGATTTTCATGGATTTCCAAATTCAATGACATTCCGCATTATACTGTAAATTCCATTTTTATGACTGGATTCTAGGGGTGTAACAATATATTGTGAATGCAACAATATGTATTGTGGATAGTGACAATACAGGTGCTGGTCATATAATTAGAATATCGTGAAAATATTGTGAGTATCGTGACTAACTTCAGAAACTTCCCACTAGACTTCAAGCAGCTTGGATTCTGTGCCTCTCCAGTCTTCCTTCAGACTCTGGGACCATGATTTCAACATGAAATGCAAAATTTACTTTTATCTGAAAAGAGGACTTTCAACCACTGTTAACTGTCCAGATCTTTTTCTCCTTAGCCCAGGTAAGGTGCTTCTGACGTTGTTTCTGTTTCAGAAGTGGCTTGGTAGTCCTTTTCCTGAAGATGTCTGATCGTGGTGGCTCTTGATGCGCTGACTCCGGCTTCATTTGACTCATTGTGAAGCTCTCCCAAGTGTTTGAATCGGCTTTACTTGACAGTTTTCTCAAGCTTGCCTACCCAATTTCTTCCTTCTAGTCAACTTTGCATTTAATATGCTTTGATACATCACTCTGTAAACAGCCAACACATTCAGTAATAACCTTTTGTGACTTACTCTCTTTGTGGAGGGTGTCAATGATTGTCTCCTGGACCATTGCCAAGTCAGCAGTCTTCCCCAGTAGTGTGGTTTCAAAGAACAAGAGATACCTGGAATTTATACTGTAGGGATGGTCATTTAATGAAACTCAAATGTAAATATTTTAATATTTTGAGATACTGGATTTTGGACTTTCATTAGCCTCTACGCTCTAATCAACAAATAAAATAGAAAAAAAAAAAAAAAAAAAACTTTTGAAATGTTTTACTTTACATGAATCTAGTATAAATGAAAGTTTCATTTTTTTAAATAATTTACAATAAAAAAAATTATCTTTTTCACAATATTCTAATTATATGACCAGCACCTGTATGTATTGTGTATAGTTCACTCAAAATGAAAATTACTGTGTTTTACTGTATTCAAGGTTAAGAGTTTTAGTGTCAGTACAACAGAATAATAATGCAATGGGGAATATTTGCGGGTCCTGATAATGCCAAATGTCTCATGTTACCAGTAAAAACTGGCCTACATTATTGTGTATCTAGTCAGTGACAGAATGCAAGCACAAGCATATTCACATTTTTTCTGTATTTATGGCTTCAGAATCATGAATATTTTTACTCTGGTATCAACATTGTCCTGTGCATTGGGTTACAAGCAAGGTCCAAGCCTGTTCATTTCCACTCCCAATGTAATACCAAGTTCAGCATTTTAATCAGCAGTTAATTCTTTGTTAACCTTTTACCATATGTTTTGATCGCAATAATATTGTATCATGCATTCAGTATCATGATATGTACTAAATCGGGATATCGTTACATCCCTATGGATTCTGCAATTCCGTCCACGCTTCCCGCATCACGGAAATCATAGGGCCCTAGAAAGGACATGGTTAACTACAGTAATATAAGTCTCATCACAGATAAATATTCTCCTTCCTTTTCTATAATTTGAGCCCTTTTTGGAAGCCAGTGGACCCGTCTGTTGTGTTTTTATACATTGTGAGGTTCTGACTAGTGTGTGAACCGTTTTGCATATTAGTGTTGACATAGTGATAACCGCGTTAACTGTGCAGTGGTGATAACTGGGTGTGATGACATTGTGATGATTTTTGAAAGCTAGTGTTACATTCTATATGAGCACAAGCTACTGTTTTGAAAGGATGTTTAATAGATTTGCAGCCTAAGTGAAACAAAGAACAGTGTAGTTTTGAAAAAAGGACACTAGAGTAAATACATCAGTAACAGGTTCTAGTTTATAACATTAGTTATTATTATTCAGTACTTAAATGTATAGTTACACTGTAACACGGACACCTTAACATAAAGTGTAACACACTTTACAATAAGGTCTCATTTGTTAACATTAGTTAATTTATTAACTAACATGAATAAATACAGTAACAAATATATTGCTCATGGTTAGTTCATCTTTGCTAATGTTAGTTAATAAAAATCCAGCTGTTCATTGTTTGTGCATGTTAGTTGACAGTACATTAACTAATGTTAACAAATACAACATTTGATTCTAATAATGTGTAATCAAATGATGAAATTAACATGAACTAAGATTAATAAAAGTATTATTTCTTAGTTCATGTTAACTAAAGTAGTTAACTAATGTCTTGGGTTTAAAATGGACAAACCCAGCGTTTGGGGTAAATGTTTGCTCAACTTTTATTCAACTCAACTATTGTTTAAAAATTACTGTATTGTTCGCTTAAAATGAACCAACATATTTTGGGAAATTGACATTTATTAATATGTTGGTAACACTTTTTCAATAAGGTTCATTAGTTAATTAATGTTAACTAATGGACCTTCACGTTGACGTTAGTTAATGAAGATTAGTAAATAAAGTAATGCATTGATCATGGTTAGTTCATGTTAGTTAGGGTGACCATATGCGGCATTCTCCCAGGACGCGCCTGTCCAGGATTTCTAAATTGCCTAAAATGGCTTAATTGTGAAAGCAGTCATATCGATGTGCCCCCGGAACGCGATTTCTACACGGAGGTCTGTGCAAGCCACTGTTCTTATTGACATTCTTCATGCAATGCATTAAAATGTTGTCGTATTTGCATTGCTTTGACCGTTCTCTGTAGATCCAGCCTTCTTGCAAGCCACGATCGGTTGATTATGTATAATGCATGCTATTGGTCAACTTATTTTTCAGTCGTTACCTTCCGCAAAGATGAAAACAAAACCTAAACTGGGACATGTTATGCAACTTAGAAATCCTGGACAGGACGCGTCCTGGGAGAATGGCGCATATGGTCACCCTAATGTTAGTTAATACATTAATTAATAAACCTCATTGTAAAGTGGCACCAATATGTTTAATAAATGAACATTTATTAATAGGTTTAATGAATAATAATTAAACAATAATCCTTTATTAAATTGCTTATTAATAAATGTTCACCCTTTGATTATTCTTGTTGTCTCTAGTAATTTTGTGTCTGATTTTTAATTTGCAACCTATCTTGGGTTCATTCTAAGCTAGACATATTGTCATTTTTAAACAATAGTTGAGTTAAATAAAACTACCCAGCAGGTTTGGCAAACATTTAACCCAATTACTGGGTTTGTCCATTTTCAACCCAACTTGGGTTGTTTTAACCCAGATTTTTTTTAGAGTATAGACTAGAGAAAACCGTACAATGGAATTCATATGGTTTTCACCTTTTTGGGCTGATTTGGTTACAAGGGGACAGCACTAAATACAGGTGTAAACCGTTTGTTATCTCATCCCACGATCAGAGGTAATACCAGACACGCCAAATTTGTTTTTGCACCAGGGCTTCTAGATCTTCATTTAATGATGGCAGGTTATGCTCTAAACAGGTGAATACAAATGGGCTTGGCGGTCGCTTATGAACATGTCTAAAATAATAAACAAGCTCACTTATAATAGTTATCACAACCAAACTCCAACTCTCAGCTCTGCGTGATCTCATGGTGTTTTTAATGATAGCTTTTCTTTAAATATCCCTCTGAAGTATTCGACCAGTTTTAGTTTCTCGTCAAATGTGTTAAGCCTCGGGCTCAATGCGACGGATTTGGGTGTGTAGTATACTTGAGCCTTATCAGATGGCCTGCGCGGTATCGAAGGTGCGGTGTGTATTTTTAGGAGCACTCATTTTGCGGCTGAGTGCCCTTCTTGCTGCTGTCTATATAGATAAGCTGATCTGGAATCAGCAGACCTGAAAAGCAAACTAAGAAACAAGCTCTGGGACCTGACCTCAGCCTGCCACATGAGGCTGAGCTAGATAGAGTGTTTTCATGTGAGTAAACTCAAAGCCTTATCTCTGAAGAAGGATTTATGGACTCGGTGATTTCTCAACCGATTCTCACCAAATGTTGCAGCTTGAGCCTTTCATGAAAACAATTTAAGACTTGAGCGCAGAAGGAAATTTTTTTTTAATGGAATGAGATTTCCAAAGTTATTTCCATGAACTTAGAATGGCTTTTCTGATTGCCTCGCCATCCGTACGTCAAAATAAGCTGCATGAAACATGGACTATTTTCAGTTACAGACAAGAAGTCGGTTGCTCAAGAGCCCTTGTTGTGAGTGCGTGAGGAACTGAGAGGCTGTTATTAATGGCTCTTGTCAAAGTTATTTATCAGCTCAATTTATTTTCATCAGTATTTTTATTAGCTCTTACAGAATTTTCATTACTTCGCTATTGTTCTTTACACGATGAGTGTGTGTTATTTCTGCCCCTGACATGCGCGAGTAGGGTCATCCATCGAGGGCTCGTAGATTTAAAGAAGACAACAAGCAACGACGGATTAGTACGGGGTTGTTTTCGGCTGATAAAGTGCCATTAAATCATAGGGTGATACATTTTAACTGTCACCCTGTGTGTTCACATAAATCATGGTTTCATAACTGAATTACCAAATGCCTTTGCCCTAGTACGTCTATTTAACGGCACGGTGCTCTTGTAGGTTTATCAAAATAAGTCAGACGTCTTCATTTGTCTTTGTAGGTCAACAAGCACCGTAAAATGAAGGATACACAGAAATGCGGGAGAAATAAAAACAGAATCCCAACTTTGGAAAATGTCAGGAAGAGGCATCTCACTGCCAAAAATCATTGAGTCACATTGATTAATAATTGCGTGGAGTATTCATTCTTATACGCGCAGGAGAACATCTCATTAAAAAAATGTCACGCACACATGTGGTCCAAAGGGGTCCAATGATGCTTTTTTGCCCATGTTCATCTTTCTTTAGTGTGTAATGTTGCTGTTTGAGCATGAAAGAGCTCTGCAGAGTTCCAAAGCTCCAAACTCAGTGTCACTGTTTCTGAACTCCCTCCGCTGTAGTCTTAAGTTTTCTTCTGGGAACGAACGTCACAATACTCCTCATTTAAATCATTCCTGCCCAAGTCATACGTGAAATTAAGGGGCGGGGAGTTAGTTAGTAGTGTGTTGAAACTTAAAGGTGCCATCAAACGTTTTTTACAAGATGTAATATAAGTCTAAGGTGTCTCCTGAATGTGTCTGTGAAGTTTCAGCTCAAAATACCCCATAGATTTTTTTTAATATATTTTTTTAACTGCCTATTTTGGGGCATAATTAGAAATGTGCCGATTCAGGCTGCTTCCCCTTTAATTGCTCGTGCTCTCCGCCCCCTCCCACGCTCTCAACTCTATCATTGCATAAACAAAGCTAATATAACCCTCAGATGGATCTTTACAAGATGTTCGTCATGCATACTGCATTCATGCGTCGGATCATGTGAGTAAAGTATTTATTTGGATGTTAACATTTGATTCTGAATGAGTTTGATAGTGCTCCGTGGCTAAAGCTAACATTACACACTGTTGGAGAGATTTATAAAGAATGAAGTTGTGTTTATGAATTATACAGACTGCAAGTGTTTAATAATGAAAATAGCGAAGGCTCTTGTCTCCGTGAATACAGTAAGAAATGATGGTAACTTTAACCACATTTAACAGTACATTAGCAACATGCTAACGAAACATTTAGAAAGACAATTTACAAATATCACTAAAAATATCATGTAATCATGGATCATGTCAGTTATTATTGCTCCATCTGCCATTTTTCGCTGTTGTTCTTGCTTGCTTACCTAGTCTGATGATTCAGCTGTGCACAGATCCAGACGTTAATACTGGCTGCCCTTGTGTAATGCCTTGAACATGGGCTGGCATATGCAAATATTGGGGTCATACATTTTAATGATCCCGACTGTTACGTAACAGTCGGTGTTATGTTGAGATTCGCCTGTTTTCCGGAGGTCTTTTAAACAAATGAGATTTACACAAGAAGGAGGAAACAATGGAGTTTGAGACTCACTGTATGTCATTTCCATGTGCTGAACTCTTGTTATTCAACTATGCCAAGATAAATTCAATTGTTAATTCTAGGGCACCTTTAACTGGCGATTATGGTAAGGGCTGGGACATTTTCAAAACACACTTGAAGCGTTTGACCAATCACAACACACACTGGTCCAGCTGACCAATCAGAGCACATTGGGCTTTTCAAAAGGAGGGGCTTCATAGAAACAGGAACTAAACATGGGTCTGTTTCCCGAAAGCATCGTTAGCAACATTGGTCATAAGTTCCTTCTTTATCAGTACAGTTCAAAGAGTCTGTGTTTCCTGAAACCATAATTCCATCGAACCTTCACAAACAGTATTGCAAACTTGTGTGGCTGGAACAACAGCTCTCCAGAAAGAAAAGCAGTTTCTTTTTTGTGTGACGTGGACTTAATAAATCCTTATCTTGAGCAAAATAAGCAAGCTGACATTCAGTAATCTATCAATTTTATTTTGAATATGTGCAAATGTCAATATAGGCAAATGTTTTAAGCACAGTTTTTGAAGAGTGTGGATGTGCATACATGCTTTAGTATGTAAGAATGAGCCTATGACTGAATCTGGAAATAAAGCAAAATAACTGAGAAAAAGGATAATTAGTCCTCAGATGCTATGTCCTTAATTTATAGCAAAAAATCTAGCATTAATTTGATCTCAAACAGATTCATTAAAAGAAGTTATAATTCTACCACCTTCTTCACATCATTTACCAAAGTGGTTTAACGACAAATTTGTGACAATACGGTTTTGGGAAACTAGCTAGTTGATTTCTTTAATGATGCATCGTACTATGGTCGATAAGCGAGTTACATTGTTGTACGGGAAACACCCCAGAGCATTACTGACACACAGAGAGGAGCTGCAACAATGTCAGATATGGGAAAAATGTTTTGTTTGTCTGTTTGTTTTGTTTTTAAATATTAAAGCATGAAAACATGTTCTAATAGAGCCCTAAACACAAAATCAAGACTATGAAAAGGGCATAGTAGGTCCCATTTTAAAGGGTTAGTTCACCCAAAAATGAAATTTCTGTCATTAATTACTCGTGTTGTTCATCATTCATCTTCAGAACACAAATTAAGATATTTTTTGCACAAAAAGTATTCTTGTCACTTCATAACATTAAGGTTGAACTACTGTAGTCACGTTAACTGTTTTAACCATGCTTTCAATTACCTTTCTGGACGTCAAAAGGTGCAATGACGTTGCTGCCTATGTCTGGATCAGATACCCTCAGATTTCATCAAAAATATCTTAATTTGTGTTCCAAGGTCTAATGGGTGTGGAACGACATGAGGGTGAATAATTAATGACAGAATTTTCATTTTTGGGTGAAATAACCTTCTAACATCATTCTAATATTAATACATTTGGAATATTCTAAATGATCAGCCATGTTTACTAGGTTAGTAATTTGCATAAAGCATGCCGAGCCATATCCATATAAGGACATGTCCTTTGCAGCCTTTTGTTACTCTCAGCAAACATCTCTATAAAATACTCAACACTTTTATAAGGCCACCCAGAGTATGTGATGTTTGCGTACGTGTGGTTTCAGTTGTTCCTACTTTTTCTTTTTCTTTTAAAATACATTTTAGTATGAAAATTACTGATGAATAATGATTTGTTCTTAAAAATGTCAGCACACACATTTAATTTTAGGGTCTTTTAACTAGTTGCGTATTAGCATGCATATTAATAGGATATTGGCAATTTATTAGTACTTATTAAGCACATATTAATGCCTTATTCTGCATGACTTTATTCTACATTCTTAATCCTATCCAATACCTAAACTTAACAACTACCTTACTAATCATTAATAAGCAGTAATTAGGAGTTTACTGAGGGAAAAGTTGCAGTTGATACTTTATATGTGTTCAAAAAAAAAAAAAAAAAAAAAATCAGAAAAGCAAAACTGTACAAGATGTTCACATAAATGTTATACTGATTAGAAAGAAAAAGAAAAAGAAAAAAAAAACACTTTGCATTGGTATGTAATAATCAGCAATGAATGTATCAACAGTAATCAATAATAGATACACAATATATATTTTCTGTTATGACTGCTGCGGTGACATTGACAGATTTCTGGGAGATTATGGATCACTCGCGGGAGTTAGATATAAGACGCTTTCCAGAAGACTCCTGGAAAACATGATGTCAAAATAAAGACGAGAGCTTTAAATATGTATGTTGTGTTTATTTTATGGTGGAGAGCAGCATTTGATAGCTGTAATGCTAAAGATAGAGAGCGCTTCTTAAACGCTCAACTGGATATTAATTAAAGTCATAAGGACCGCTGTGTCAAGTAGGACATCACAGTTTATTTTTCTCCTTTTTTCTAAAAGTGGCCACAAATCCCACTCCAGAGCTAAAGGTCATGGTGGGGAAGGCGCTAAATGATGCAACAGGCTTATTATACTTGATTTAGTTATAATTGATGATCTCATTAATCATCCAGCCATGCCAGTATTAATGGCTGCCTTAGCACGTCATTTCTTCCTGTTATAGTAATTAATCTTTGCTCCGCTGGATAAGCCGGAAGGTTATGTACCAGCGCTGGCTCATTGTCTCGCTGTACTAACTTTGACTTGGACTATGTAGGACCTTTTAATACATTTCACAGTCCTGAGCACTTTGCCAAGCTAAATTATTCTCGTTACGACCTGACAAGCAAAGACAAAGTCCTTAAAGGATTATCACAGAAGATATTGACGTGTCCATTGCCTATGAACGAAAACTGATGTCTCAAACCTTGCTGTGGCTTCGGTGTAATTACCTCTCGATCATGCAAATTTATTTGTTTTTATAAAAGCTATAAAATGTGGTGACCTCCTTGTTAAAGGAGACCATTGTTGTATGATATTAACTGTCCTAAAAAGAAGCTTATCTACCCTAAGACAGCGTGAATTACCATGCTGCTGGATTATATCCATGATGTTAACCCTATAAAGACTGCTGATTTTGCAAAACAAATCAGATACAGTAAAGTTTTGATCGTGTTGATCATTTAGAGGCTAAAACTGCTGATAAACCTGTTTCCCACAATCTTCTCCATGCCTTCTGTTGATAGTTTAGAACTTTTTTAGCAAATAAAAGGTATTTTAGCATAATTGTACAAATATTCATCTTCAGCTCATAGTCCATGGGTCTTTTTGCTGTGAAATCTGGACTTATTTTTATAAAGTAAACATACTTTTTTAATATCTCTAGATGAACACTTACTGGACTGAAGCAGCTTAGGTTTAGTTGATTATCCATATTTTTTTAGAAAAATCAAGTTAGAATTTAAAATAAGTCTTTCTATTTAAATATATTTGACAAAGTAATTTATTCCTGTGATCAAAGCTGAATTTTCAGCATCATTACTCCAGTCTTCAGTCACATGATCCTTCAGAAATCATTCTGATATGCTGATTTGATGCTCAAGAAACATTTATGATTATTATCAATGTTGAAAACAGTTGTGTACTTCTTTTTTTTTTTCAGGATTCCTTGATGAATAGAAAGTTCAAAAGAACAGCATTTGTCTGAAATACAAAGCTTCTGTAGCATTATACACTACCGTTCAAAAGTTTGGGGTCAGTAAGAATTTTTATTTTTATTTTTTTTAAAAGAAATTAAAGAAATTAATACTTTTATTCAGCAAGGATGCATTAAATCAATCAAAAGTGGCAGTAAAGACATTTATAATGTTACAAAAGATTAAATTTCAGATAAACACTGTTCTTTTGAACTTTCTATTCATCAAATAATCCTGAAAAAAAATATTGTACACAAATATTTTGTACAATTGTACACATTAAATGTTTCTTGAGCAGCAGATCAGCCTATTAGAATGATTTCTGAAGGATCATGTGACGCTGAAGACTGGAGTAATGATGCTGAAAATTCAGCTTTGCATCACAGGAATAAATTACTTTGTGAAATATATTAAAATAGAAAACAGTTATTTTAAATTGTAATAATATTTCACAATATTACTGTTTTTACTGTATTTTTAATTAAATAAATGCACCCTTGGTGAGCAGATGAAACTTCTTTTAAAAAACATTAAAAATCTTACAGATCCCAAACTTTTGAGCGGGTGTGTGTGTGTGTGTGTGTGTGTGTGTATATATATATATATATATATATATATATATATGAGTATATAAATTTCACAAAGTCTAGTGTGACCGCGGCTTTAGTCTTTGCAAGGTTTCTTTGTAGACACTAGATCGGTACTTTTCGCCTGCGTGACCTTTCCAACGTGAATACGTAATGGGTGGCGCATCGCAGCACAGTGCAAGATGAGCATTTGTGGTAAAAAAAAGTATATATGTATTTTATTAGTAGTAGTATTTTTTTTAGAAAATGGCAGATGGTTTCTCTTATTCCTCGTCTGGGATCATGTAGAGCTCTGTGAAGCTGCACTGAAACTATAATTTTGACCTTCAACCCGTTGAACCCCAGTGAAGTCCACTATATGGAGAAAAATCCTGGAATGTTTTCCTTAAAAACCTTCATTTCTTTTGGTCTGAAGGAAGAAACACATAAACATCTTGGATGACATGGAGGAGAGTAAATTATCAGGAAATTTTAATTCTAAAGTGAACTAATCCTCAACCACGAAATTAGCTGCTGAAGCTGGCAACCAAGAAAGTCTTGCTGGTTAAACTAAGCTTGACTGAGACTCCATCATTCAAAACACGCCAGTGTTTTCAGCGGGGATTTCCTTGCCCTGCAGGAATCTGTGTCTTGAATGGTCACTGCGAGAGGACAAAAGAAAAAAACTGTGGGTTGTTAATCTAAATATTTAATGAGATTGCAGGTACCCAACCTGCGGACACACTGGAGTTTCCCTTTGTCTTGGTTTTCTTCCTTTCTCCTTGTTAGCCACATGCAGTACTATATTTTTAGGCACTCAGGTCTGTCAATCAGGACTGTGGCTGTTTTCTTAACCACTGTCCAAAAGAAAGAGACCAAAGCCCAGGCTGCATGAAAGACAGAACAACACAAAGAAAGGAAATACAATTCACCATCCAAACACCAGGACGGGTCACAGCAATGAAATGTCACAGAAAGCCTAGAAAGTGTAACAGCGGTCTTGTGGTAGAAGGAAGAAAGGACATCACGTCGTGATGAAAATGCTTCCGTTCATGGTGGTTGGATTGCAGTATTTTGTAAAACCAGAGTCTGAACCCCTTTGCGAGTTTCATCATGTTAGGGGGAAGGACGCAGCGAAGCGTGCACCAAGCAGCTGGTTTCATTAACCTCCTGTCCAACCCTGGAGAGAAGGAAGCAGGGTAAGGCGATGTAAATGGTGACCTTCTAAATATGCAGCCAGATATCAGCGAGTGAACGCCTCCCTGCTCTTGCCATTCATAGAGAGGTAGGAAATGTAATAGCAGACAGCGAGGAAAGTAGGCCACTTGTTTCAACAGTTGAGTCACCTTGGCAATACTGACTTTGAGCCTCTGGGGTGTGAATTCGCCCGTGTTACGGAGTGTGATAGGATGGTTTGTATGCTGTCATATCTATATTTCTCACAAGAAAGACCTTTTCAAATAACTTAAAGGTGATAGAGAGGATTTTTTCGTCGACTGAGAATCAAAAGACTGTTAGTGAGTTTTTTAAATGAGCGCATGCGTAAGAACAGCCCCCTCCTTCACAGCTCATTTCAAGGGAACGCCTGTGGAGTGTGGAAAGTTACTGGAGCGTCATCTCACTCGTCTCTCACAAGGAACGACGTGGCAGTGATTGACAAGCAAGCGGGCCAATCGTTTACGCAATGATAGAACGATTGGCTGATGTTTTTAAGGCCCGACCTCGTGCACAGATGATGTATATTAATATTATTCCTTTCAGTGCACCTAATAAATAGTCTTTTATCCGTTAGTAAAGACAGTTTCAAGTAATATTGCAAAAATGTATAAAACAAAACATCTTCTTTAGCACCTTTAATAGTTATATTATAATGACATACAGCCTGTAATTGCTCCAACATCAGTACTGAGCCTAGATACGTCCATTAAAATGAACATCAGTTTTAATAGTTATTGTGTTTTTTCTTTCTTTCTGAAAATCATCATGTTCAATTTGTACTCGTTGACTAATTCAGTTATTGTGTTCTGACTCTTTTGAAACATGCAACACGAAATCAATATTTACTTTCTTAATACACGCTCCGAGTCTTATTGCGCACATTTCATTAGAAAACAAAACAAAACTTAAACGTTTGCAGTCTTTGTTGTGTTAAAAAAGAACTCACGTTAGCTTTTATTAACACTATCGGTTAGGTAAGGTGTAGGGTTTTTCACTGGACATTTCATTTCCAAACTGCTGTGACACATAAAAAAAACAAACAAAAAAAAAAAACAAGGAAAAACTTAGTTTTTTTTTTTTTTTTTTTTTCAGAAAATGGATTACACTTTTCATTATACAGTTAATTGGAAGTTCTGCCTAACATACTTTTATTGTTAAATATCCCATTTCATTTGCAAATATGTCATGCTAGGGAAGTTAAATGGTTGTCAGTGTGGTTTCATGTTGAATTTCAAAGAATATTATTGACTAGACTGTCAATTCTGTTGTTTGTTTCCAAACACTTCTTCGATCCTATTTTTTTGTTCCCCGTCTCCTAGAGGGCTGACCTTGCTGTGGCTCCTCTCACAATCACCTTTATGCGGGAGAAAGCTATCGACTTCTCCAAACCTTTCTTGAACACCGGCATCAGTATCCTGTACCGTAGACCCAACAGCACCAATTCTGGCTTCTTCTCTTTCCTGAATCCCATGACCCCTGATATCTGGGTCTACATCCTGTTGGCCTACCTGGGAGTGAGCTGTGTGCTCTTCGTCATCGCCAGGTGAGCGACAACCCATTATTCCTTTGGATCTGTGCACCCGTGACTATTAACCTTCATGGTACCTTGAGATGTTTGCTTTGAATTCACTCAGTAAAGCATGAAAGGGCAAACAGTAATGCGTTATTAGTGGTGTTTGCTAAGGCTAAGAGACCAATCCTTACCCAGGGACTAGAATATCAAAGAGATTTGCTGGTGGGTTTTTGTGGCCATTAAAAAACCCTTAAAAACTGCATATATGTACTTATGCACTTTAAGCAGTTGGAAAATATTCAGAACAACTGCAAGGCAACATGAGTTTTTCATCAGAAATTGAAAAAAAAAAATAAAAAATCATAGTCCATTTTCAAATGGCCCATATTCAATTTTGTCATCTTGCAAAAAATGCCTCAGATACATTTATTTGAACCTGACAAAAGCTGTAGCATCAATTGTTTGTAGATGATCCTTTAAACCCTTTAAAGGGTTAGTTCACCCAAAAATGAAAATAATGTCATTAATTAGGCTACTCACCCTCATGCCGTTCCACACCCGTAAGACCTTCATTCATCTTCAGAACACGTGAGGCCTCCATAGGAAGCAATGACATTTCCTCACTCAAGATCCATAAAGGTACTAAAAACATATTTAAATCAGTTAATGTGAGTACAGTGTTTCAATATTAATATTATAAAGCGACGAGAATATTTTTGGTGCGCCAAAAAAACAAAACAAAATAACGACTTATTTAGTGATGGCCGATTTCAAAACACTGCTTCAGGAAAAATGAATCAGCGTATCGATCATGATTCAGATCGCGTGTCAAACGGCTGAAATCACGTGACTTTGGTGCTCCGAACAGCTGATTCGACACACTGATTCATTATTGCTCCGAAGCTTCATGAAGCAGTGTTTTGAAATCGGCCATCACTATATAAGTCGTTATTTTGTTTGTTTGGCGCTACAAAAAATATTCTCATCACTTTATAATATTAATATTGAACCACTGTACTCACATGAACCGATTTAAATATGTTTTTAGTACATTAATGGATCTTGAGTGAGGAAATGTCATTGCTGGCTATGCAGGCCTCACTGAGCCATCGGATTTTATCAAAAATATCTTAATTTGTGTTCTGAAGATGAATGAAAGGTCTTACGGGTGTGGAACAACATGAGGGTGAGTAATTAATGACATAATTTTCATTTTTGGGTGAACTAACCCTTTAAGGCAAACTATGCAGGATATTAAAATGTTGACATATATATATATATATATATATATATATATATATATATATATATATATATATATATATATATATATATATATATATATATATATATATATATATATATATACATATATATATTCAGAAATTGACATTTATTAACTTTGCAGACACTTTTATCAAAAGTGATTTACATTTCATTTAATGCCCAATGTTGTTCCTGGAGATCTACCTTTCTGCAAAGTTCAGCTCCAACTCTGACCAGCTAATGAAGATCTTCAGGAGCACTTGATGATTACAGACAGGTGTGTTGGATCAGGGTTGGAGCTGAACTCTGCAGGACCAGGATTGGGAACCCCTGATTTAAGGTATACATAATTTTTAATCAATGTATGCATTTCCTGAGAATCAAACCCATGACCTTGACATTGCTAGTGCCATGCTGTACTGTTAGAGATACAGGGATCCTGTGTGTGTGCATATATTCATACACAACCCGTTCCAATTCGGATACTGCCGCTTGTCAAAGAGCTCTGTGTCACCATAACAACACCAAAGGCACCCTATAACACATTTTTTAAAGTTGATTACTCAAAAAAAAAAAAAAAAAAAAAAATCAGTCAGTCCAACTACCAGAGTTGTAGCACTGGAACCAATTAATCTGATCTATTTCAGTTCAAATCAACAGCTATCACAGCACATGCTAACACGACTTATTTAACATGTATATTTAATGAACAAGTAAGATATTACTAAGCTCTATAAAAGTATTCCTGCGACTCAAGCTTTCTGTGAGACAGAGTGAAATGTGGTAACACTTTATTTTGATAGTCCACTTTAGACAAGTAACTTTACAACTACATGTCTACTAACTCTTATTAGAGTATTAATAGACTGTTGGGGTTCGAGTTAGAATAAGTTGACATGTAGTTATAGATTCAATATAGTGTTTATCTTCATGTATCTACTCTAAAACTTCTGATTTACTGTTAAATGTCAAATATAACATCATTAATACATTAAAATTAACAGCAGAATACATTAACACTTAATTTCAACATTTATACACTTATCCAGTCCTATGCAAAGCATGCTAGAAACTACAAGTTATCAAGACAGTTTCATTAATTTACTACAACCTAATTAAAAAAAAAAAAAAAAGAAAAGCCAATTAGTGCAGAAATTTTACAGACGATGTTAGCTTGATGTAATGGTCAACATTATTATGTCAACAGAACAATTTGCAATTTAAAGGTTTTAATTAAAACAATAAATTAGAATTTGCATCTTGTAACCACACTGTTAGCACGGATAAGTTGAATTTACTTAAAAAATTTGAGGAAACTGGTTGCCCTAAAAACATTAAGTAATGATTAAGTAATGTTAACTTAATAATTCGAGTTCATTTAACTTAAAATGTTTTGTAATATTAATTACTTTGTAGTTATTACAACTAGTATATTTAAGTTCAATGTACTAAGCAAGTTAACTTGCCACCAATCAAAATTCATCCATGCCTCCCATCAAGCATTAGTGCATGAATAAATTATGAGCTGAATTGTCTTAATTTTCTTTATTCTCACTATTTAAATTTTGCTGTTTTTCTGTGACTTTTTAGTAGCTTGTTTTCAAATGTTCAGAATTGATCTGTTTATCAGAATATGTTGCTTGTCACCGTCGTTGAGATTCACAGGCTGATTCTTGATGTCTGTGTGTGCCTAAAAAAAAATAAAAATAAAATAATAATAATATATATATATATATATTTGGTTGGTTTTAATGCAGTTAAAACTGCCCAAACAAAATGTAATATTAAAAAGTCAAGGGTCAAGAGCTCAACTAAAACAAACCCTGACCCTCGGTGATGGTAACTTAAAAATTGTGATTTTCTCCTTTGGTGAAAAACTATAAAAAGGTAAATGTTTGGAAAAAATGTCTGTAGAACAGCCAAAACAAATGTTCCAACTGCTCATCAACAGCTCCTTGAATTCACACACACCACGACAAAATGGCGTCATTACCTGCCGCAAACCAGTGTGTAGGAGGCGTGGCCAGGAGAAAAACTTCATAATTTTAAGTGCATTTAACTTACATTCATTAACACATTCAAATACACCCACAAATTAGTAGAATATACTTATATTTTATAAGTAATGCAACCAAACTTAAATATTTTAAGTATATTGTAATTATATTTTTAAGTAAATATAAAATCCGGGCTAAGAGCATGCATTTATTTAAGTTGTGGTAACAGGCAGTGCATATATCATTTCATCATGGTAAAGTTTCTTGCCCTGCACAGGTTTCTCATTGAAAGCAGTTGGCTTATCAGAGACATTTTTTTGTCTTGTATTTTTGGTCTTGGACAAGCAGCAGAATTGAATGCTGTGAGAGTGAAGACGGGTTGCCATGAAAGATCAAACTGCTATTAAAAGTTCATATCACACAATTTGCAATCCACTCAATCATATAAAGACTGCTTTCCAAAAAGGCTTTTTTTTTTTTTTTTCTTTTTTTTTTTTTGAGGGTTCTTAAGTGGCAATGCCTTTATTTGAAGGAGCATCAGAAGTGTGTTTAGCAGCTCTCACTGAAGGGCCCTTCAGAGTGACCATTACTGAAGAGTACAGACTCTAGAGACTTTACAGAAGTCACACTTAAGCCCTATTCGGACGGGATTAGTTTTACATGGGGAGGCGGGGGTAAAGTAATTATTACCAGGGCTTCTCAGTGATTTTCGTCCCCTCCGAATGTGCCATCTCAGTAATCATTACGGACAATGTCAGGAAAGATTACGGCGACTTTTACCTTCTGTAAAAAGGTCCGGAAAAATTATCTCAGATAATACTAATCCCATTCGAATAGACCCGCTGTAAATATGTATGGTAAAATTCCATCATTTCCTGTTTAAAAGTAGTTTTCTGTGCATTTATCAAGCATGGAAGCACTTGAAGAAACATTCATTTGTGTTGTAGGTGTTGGGACAAGTCTGTGGCAAACCTCAAGTAACATTAGGTTATTTTTAATACCATTCAGAGCAAAAAGATTGAAGCAATTGTCAGAGGCACAAAACTAATTTTATCTTTAGCTAAGTGCCTATTACCATCATAATCCAATCAGAATTTAATTAATAAATCCGACCTAACTGTTATTTATAGTTTATATAGTTAGATTGTATGCGTTTGCACCAGAGATGTTCACGGGTCTTTTATCTGGAGTCTAAGTCAAGTCTGGAGTCTTTGGTCACGAGTCCGAGTCGAGTCTCGAGTCACTAAAAAAAAAATTCTCATAATCAAATCCTATATTTTATCCTAGTTGTATTATATAGACAAAATAATATGATCTTTCTATCATCTGTTTTATTTGAAATTAAGCTTCTATGGTGTAAGGGATAATGTACATCCAGTTATAATCCATTACAATGTACAAAACGATCATCCTGGCAACACGAGTAATCATTTTCAATACAGTCGCTAAACAGACACTAGATGGTGCCAGTGAGTCACGGTTTGTTAAACAGCTTTGTTGATATTGACTACAGTCGTTATCAGAAAATATCAAACTTCGCAATGTTTAAGAATGTCAACTGAAAACTCTACACATGCTGGTTGTGATACATTAAAATATGAGCTTTAAGTAATAAATGGATTAACATCTCTTTCTATCTCTCTCTTATGGACACACATTAAGAAATAGAAAAGCTGCAAATAATACGAAAAGATTTATAAAACGTAGTGCAAGGTTTAAAGTCTAGATTTTTTTTTGTTCATATTTTAACAGGCTGGCAATTCAAATGAGCCATGCAGCTTCACCACAGTATAATAGCTAGTTGTGTGAGTTAATGTGACTAACCTTTGTGGATGCGATGTCTCATCAAATTTGATGATGTTCTTCCGGTGTCTTTAATTGTTTTCCCACATTCTGTGCGTCTAGCTGATCTGACGTGATAATAAACCCAAACGAAAGAACATATGGCACGGTGGCTCCCGTCATGTTGCATGGGACTCTTATTATGACATTTTGGAGTTTACGCGCACGGACATACGTAATCAAATTCTATGACAGGCGTCCAATCTACCACGACACACAAGGAAATAAATGTGATGCAGATATTAGAAAACCATTTAAATACAACACAAATTCTTTATTTATTATATCAGTAGTTACGGGTAAAAGACTTGAGTCGTTTTTAAAATATTCAGAGTCTTTTGTGCCGAGTCGAGTCAAGTCTGAAGTCATTTCAGGTCGAGTCCGAGTCCAAGTCTGAAGTCTATTAAAATGCGACTCAAGTGCGACTCCAGACGAGTCTCTAACTCGAGTGCCCATCTCTGGTTTTCACAAATGGTATCAGAAAGCAACATATACCCACATGACGACAGGGAGGTGACGGCGGTGCGTAAATCGAGTTACCGCTCCCACTTCTGCTAGTTTTACTGAGATGTCTTGTATTCTTAACTGTGTAGTATTTATTTTATTTATTTTTTGGCATTGGGAAACACTGTTGTAGAGCACTGCTTTTGTACGTTTGATTACCATCAGATTTAGCATTTTCCTTCAGGTCAGTCTTATGTTCATAATAAAAAGTCTGTTTAAATGTCTGATGTATCATCTTGTCCTTTTAACAGTTAAGGGGTTTTCCCGTGACTGACAGCACTAGTCAAAGCATTTGTCAGTTGCGTCTTGTTCTGTGTTCACAACAATTCAGTCTTTTCAATATAAAAGTCTTTGCTACTGACTGACACACTCATAAAGACATATATATAAATCTTCAAGGGATAAATGGATTTTTGAAGGTGTGAGAGTACTTTTTGTGATAATAATATATTATGTCTTAAGGCCTTTTGTCTGATGCCTTTATGTCTGAGGTTGTTTCGTCCAATACTTAAATGGACAACCCTACACCCTAAACCCGTAGTAAGCACCAAAGTAAGTTTAGTGAATAATAATTAAGCAATAAACATTCATTAAATAGCTTCTTAATAAATGTTCACCTTTTGATTATTATTGTTGCTTCTAGTAATTATGTGTCTGATTTTTAATTTCCAATCTATTTTGGGGTCGTTTTAAGCCATCCATATAGTCATTTTTTAACAATAGTTAAATAAAACTGCCCAGCATGTTGGGCAAACATTTAACCCAACTGCTTGGGTTTGTTCATATTCAACCCAACTTGGGTTGTTTTTAACCCAGCATTTTTAGAGTAAAATAAGTTGAATTAGGAATTACTCATATCAACACTGCTCTTGCCTTGTTCAAAAGAAAATGAAAACGGAAACCGCTCTCATGCACCAATATGTGTGTAGGAACAGGCTACCGTCTTTCTGGTCCAATCTTTTCAGTGACCAGGACATAATCCAGGTTTCAGTTTTCCATGGTTAATTTTCCAAGGTTGTATGTGATTTATTTATTTATTTACTTGCTTATTTCTTCTATTCAGTGAAATGTGCATTTTCTTTGACACAAGCATATCCCAACTGAATTATAAATAATTAAATAAAAAAATAATGTCAAACATGCTTCCAAAACACTCTTCCTGTCTGCCATTGGTTGAATAAACAGATGGCCCAACCCCAAACTCACGCCATTGGTCGAGTCAGTGTTGCTATGTCAGCTGGTCGGGATGTTTAAACAAACAGAGCAATGTTTTCAAAGTGCCGGTTTTTGCACTCTTAAGGGAAATCAGCCTGAGAAAGGCATATTTATTGATGTTTCTGTATAATAAGAATATGAGAGTATTTTAAAACAATTACAACGCATCACCTTTAACACCAAGACAGTAAAAAAGTAATACACATGGGTGTATTATCAGACATGCAGACTTTTTTTCCGAGGCAATGAGTGAAAACATGCACACGGACAAATGTAATCCTGAAACGTGTCTTCTGCGAGTTTCCAGCTACGGTGCTTGTGCTCTGCTAACAAGTCCCTTGACAATACCTGCGTCTCTCATCTTTTGAAGCATCTGCTTCCAGACGTTCCTCGTACAGTAGATGTTAAAGGACAGGTGCTAAAAGGGAAATTACAGACATATGCAGTTACTGGGAGTGTCCAGAGTTAATTATGTTATAGTTTAACAAGCTGTTGAAAGAGCTGAGATGGTACACTCTTGCCACAGTTAGTAAGATACTTGTCTTGATTTGAACAAAATGCCCTGAAGTGGCCAATGTGTAATACATTTATTTTGGCACGATTGTAAAGTCTAGTTTAAAGTAAAGTGCTACTCTAATACTACGAGTTCATAATTAGAAGTCAAAAGTCATTTATGCAGTTGTAACCTACTGCTTTAAAGAACACTTTGTGCTAGTAACATAAGCGAATATATATATTAGCAGATCTCACAAAATGAAACATTAATGTCTATATTTCTATATTTATTAAGTGGTGTTTGCTCATGCAAATCTGACTTTCAAGATGGGTTTTGCTCAAAGGTTTCTACATGAAAAAAAAAAAAATGAAAGTTGAAAATAAAACAAAAATGATTGGAGTGTTTTACAGAAAAATACAGTTACACTTGATTTCAGTAGTTCACTTTAGACACTCTACAAACTATAAGTAACTTTGCAACTACTGTACTGTAATGTACTGTACTGCTTCTTGCAAGATTACTTATCATCAGTATACTCTTGGTTATTTCATTTTTATTTTTATTTATTTATTTTAAACCCAAATGCTGGGTTCAGCCTGCTAGGTCATCATGGGTTATTTTTAATATTTCAACCCAGTGCTGGGTAGTTTTTCTGTAACTCAACTACTGGGTCATTTTTTACTGTTAATACAAATGATGCACCCCCTCACATACCTACCCAGCGCTGGGTCAGTGTAACCCAATGTTGGGTAGTCTGTGCCAAACAGGTTAAAACTCCACTCTAAAAAGTGTTGGGTTAAAAACAACCCAAGTTGGGTTAAATATGGACAAACCCAGAAGTTGGGTAGTTTTATTTAACTCAAAAAAATTAAAATTACTATATGTCTGGCTTAAAATTAACCCAAAATTAAAATCAGACACATAATTACTCTATAATAATCCTGGGTTGTTTCAACCCAAATTTGGGACAAATATGGACAAACCCAACCTCTGGGTTACAAATTTAATTAAAAAAAATAACCCAACAGTTTTTTACCCAAATTTGGGTTGAAACAACCCAGCATTTTTAAAGTGTAGAAGTAACAGCAATAATCAAAAGGTGAACATTTATTAATAAGCAACTAAAAAAGTTTATTATTTAATTATTATGTATTAAACTTATTAATAAATGTTCATTTATTAAGCATATGGTAACACTTTATTTTATGGTTCAATTCTCATTTTTAACTAGCTGCTTATTAGCTTGCATATTACTAGTATATTGGTTGTTTATTAGTACTTATTAAGCACATATTAAAGGTGCCCAAGAATGCTTTTTCACAAGATGTAATATAAGTCTAAGGTGTCTCCTGAATGTGTCTGTGAAGTTTCAGCTCAAAATACCCCATAGATTTTTTTTAATTATTTTTTTTTTAACTGCATATTTTGGGGCATCATTAACTATGCACCGATTCAGGCTGCGGCCCCTTTAAATCTCGCGCTCCCTGCCCTCCCGAGCTCTCGACTATAATAAAGTGCAGTTACAAAGTTCACACAGCTAATATAACCCTCAAATGGATCTTTACAAGATGTTCGTCATGCATACTGCATTCATGGATTGGATCATGTGAATAAAGTATTTATTTGGATATTTACATTTGATTCTGAATGAGTTTGATAGCGCTCTGTGGCTAAAGCTAACATTACACACTGTTGGAGAGATTTATAAAGAATGAAGTTGTGTTTATGAATTATACAGACTGCAAGTGTTTAAAAATGAAAATAGTAACGACTCTTGTCTCCGTGAATACAGTAAGAAACGATTGTAACTTTAACCACATTTAGCAGTACATTAACAACATGCTAACTAAACATTTAGAAAGACAATTTACAAATATCACTAAAAATATCATGATATCATGGATCATGTCAGTTATTATTGCTCCATCTGCCATTTTTCACTGTTGTTCTTGCTTGCTTACCTAGTCTGATGATTCAGCTGTGCACAGATCCAGACGTTAATACTGGCTGCCCTTGTCTAATGCCTTGAACATGGGCTGGCATATGCAAATATTGGGGGCGTACATATTAATGATCCCGACTGTTACGTAACAGTCGGTGTTATGTTGAGATCCACGTGTTTTCTGGAGGTCTTTTAAACAAATGAGATTTATATAAGAAGGAGGAAACAATGGAGTTTGAGACTCACTGTATGTCATTTCCATGTACTGAACTCTTGTTATTCAACTATGATGAGGTAAATTAATTTTTTGATTCTAGGGCACCTTTAATGTCTTATTCTGCATGATCATATTCTACATTCTTAATCCTACCCAATACCTAAACTTAACAACGACCTTACTAACTATTAATAAGCAGTCATTAGGAGTTTGAGGCAAAAGTTGTAGTTAATAGTGAACACATGTTCCCTATACTGAAGTGTTACCAAACATAATAATTTCCAACCTATTTTGGGTTCATTTTAAGCAAGCAAAATAGTAATTTTTAAACAATAGTTGAGTTAAATAAGCAGGTTTGGTCAAACATTTAACCGCTGGGTCAAAACAACCCAATCGGTGGGGTTGTCTACATTTAACCCAGCATTTTTTATTAGAGTGTAGGATATTATGGTCCCCAAATGTGGGAGTTTGGGAAGTCATTAGTACTGCAGATCAGTTTAGTGTTGTTTGTGGTGCAGAACTCTTCACTTTTGAATGTGTTGCAGAGGTCATGTTTGTGACTCTCTCTGGTTCTTGCGACAGGTTCAGCCCGTACGAGTGGTACGACGCCCATCCGTGTAACCCAGGCTCCGATGTGGTAGAAAACAACTTCACCCTTCTCAACAGCTTCTGGTTCGGCGTGGGCTCCCTCATGCAGCAAGGTACGGCGCTTCTACTGCAAACTCAATGCACTTTCCAAAGATGTCAAACAAACCAAAAAAAACTGACAACAGCGTGATTTGACTGTCTTCCACCCTTTACCTGTCAAAACCATGGAGTTCAGACTTTTCTGACAGGAGGAGGAAGTAGTCATCTTGCTTGTCAGTGAGGCGGGGATGAGGGGTGTCAAACATCTGTCAGATACACTGGCAAGTTAGAAGGATAACAGCAGCGTTTGTTTCCTGACACTCAGCTGCCATCAGAGACCTTCCCGATTGTGAGTTTGAGGTTGGGATGACAGTCGACAGAAGAGTGTCTCAATCGTAGCACATGCACAGTGGGGCGTCTCTGTGGTTCATCTCATCTACGTTTGGCCAGATGTCACCTCCCTATACGTTGTTCTTCTTTATTGCATGTCTCAATTAAGTGTTTCTTTCATTCGCCATAGCTGACATGCAGCTTCAGATTGGAAACAGGAGTTATGGATAGATTTCATAAGGAAATTAACAGGTTTGTTCAAGATCACAATGACTTTGCCTTGAATGTAGACGAGAGTAGGCCGTTCCTGTCAGGGGAGTCAGAAAAGTGCAGTTAAATCAGACATCATCCACTTTTTGAGCCTAATGATAACACTGAAGACAGTAACAATTCTCAGATCTTTTTCTGTTGGACATCGAGAAACTATTAATCAGCAAATCAGTAAAGATTCAGTGAGTGAATCTTTAGACTGATCAAAACCAATATCTTATAAGTTTTTAACTCATGTTGACTGATTCATAAATACAATCAACCGAGTCTCAGGAGTCATTCGTATTTGTTCGAATTACATGTTTGTTGTTGCTTGCAACCAGCAGAACTACAAACGAAATCTTCAGCTCTCATGTGCCAGTAAGTGTACAATAACAGGCGTATTTTCCATCATCTTTCTGGCCTTATCTTTTCAACCACCACATTATTATCCAGGTTTCAATTTTCCAGGGTAATTCCAAATTGTCATGTAGTTCAGTAGCGTCTATGCTTTGAGACCAAAAAAGAAGATGACAAATAGGCTTATTAGGTGGTTCAAGTGTGTAGCGCCGAAACTCTATTGTAATTGTAAAATTTTCCAAGTTTCAGCATTCTCCCCTAAAAGTGGTCGGGCAGACCAAACCATCAGTCATCGAGACTTGAAACTTTGAGAGCTGGTAGTACTCACACCATCTACAACATCACCAAGGCTCGCCCTGATCGGCCTGATCGCGTTGGAATCCTTGGCTCAAGATGGACAAGATGCAGGTCTTATATACTTATGGGTGTTTTGGGCTTTTGCAAACTAGTCCTAGATTTTTGGCCGGATTAGTGTCAAACCAATGCAGGGAGATTCTCCGGAGTCTGATTGTCAATAATTATCAAAAAAAAAAAAAAAAGTTGAAATTTTGAGCCTGGTCTCATTTGAAATACATACCCTTGGGAACATTTTTGCGAAAATACGTACCAATAATGTCCTCTGAGTGGTGCTAAAAGCGTGTTTTTTTTGTTTGTTTGTTTTTTGCTAGAACAGATAAACGTGAATATGGTACGTTTTTATGATGTTGGCTTTTATACGAATCACCGCAGTTCTGATTTTAAATTTTGTCCGGTGAGTGGCGCTAAAAGTGTAGTGCTCCATTATTTTTTAAAATAACGTCCCACCATCACTACTACCCGATAGTGTTAACAAAAGCAAATGTGACATAAAAAGCATCCGTAATCGTGTTGTTTTAGCTTGTTTTGAGCTCTTTTACCGTGACTTGTTTTTCCCTGTATTTGTACCCAAGGCTTCCTCGTTCCACTCCGTATCAGCTGAGCTACTGAGCAAGCTTGTTATGTCAGAAAAGCAAAAAATAGAGTCCAAAATATATTTTTTTCCAAATCGTGCACTTTGGTAAAAAGTGTTTTGAAGTCATAACATAATATTGTGCAAGGAGACGTAAAAACAAGTCTTTATTAATCCATAATCTGACCCTGTAATCATAACTTTGTCTGAAAACAATCAAAAGCGCTTGCTGTTTTATTCCCACAGGTACGTCTTTCCAGAAGACCAGGTTGGAAATTTTGGTTCATGGTCCCTAAGGGCCGAGAAAACATTTGAAGTGGGTGGAGCCACTTTTACTAAAATTGGCTATAACTTGTGAACGGAATGAGATTTTTTTTTAAAGATATTTTCACCAAACTCAGCACACCTATGTAAGAACTTATTCTGTGGTCGCGTGAAAAAGTATGCGGCGACCGTCCACTTGAGGGTGCTATAACATGGGGAAAGAACATGAAAACGATTATAACTACTTCACTGATTGTCCGATTGGCTTGAAAATTGGCATGCAGCGTCTTTGTCAGAGGTGCCATGGTTGTCTATGAGGACATTGACATATCTCAAAAAACATGGCTGCCATTGGCCAATGAATTTTGAGCAGCATTCAGAAAAGGTTAATGTAGGCCGATCAGAATGAAATTCACTGGGCCTGTTTGACTCACCGCCCTAGAGGACTGTCAGAAATTCAAAAGAAAACGGCCACCAAACGGCGCCTTCATGTTTTTCACGTGAATAAAGGATCATGTATCATGCAATTTTTGCTCACAACATGCATGCCACATGGTAGAACTTTTTCATTAAATGTTGAAGATTATTTCAAAAACCAACTTTGGCAAACTAGTCCTAGGTCTTAGGCTCAACCTCGATAACTGTTAAAAAGCTTTAAAAATATATAGGTAACAATCTATTCTAATGTATTTTTAACAGCTCCATATTAGCATGCATATCACTAGAATATTGGGTGTTTATTAGTACTTATTAAGCACATATTAATGCCTTATTCTGCATGACCTTATTTTACATTCTTAATCATAATCAATACCTAATCTTGTGGCAATAATCAATATATCGACTTATTGCGCAATATATGTACATGACCTCATTAATTTTTGGTGATGCAATATTGCCCATTATGTTTAGATTATAATGAATGTCACCAACATTTTGCCAATAAGGCATTATAGTGTTTTCCTGACAACTACAGACAGTTTGGAAGAATGCTCTCAATTTCAAAGCCACAATCCACTGTTCTGGTGTAAATATAAATGTCTTTGTTCAGACGGAGATCTGGCTGCTAAGTAGTAATAGTGCACCCTTACTTTACTGAGAAAAAAAAATGTCAGGAAAAAAAATCTGTAATTGGAAAATCTCCATGGTGCCTTTTGTGCATTTGCACTTTGCACTTTTTTAGAAAATATTTACCATTTATTCAAGTTTTTTTATCTAGGATATTAAGTTTTTTGATCCTTCATTTTCATGATCTAAAGAATTAAATGGTTGTTGTCATTTGAAAGTGTGTAGGCCTACTTGCATTATTATGCTTTTATATTATGATTATATATTCAGTGTCATGAAATGGTCTTAAAATAACAATAATATCATTTATTGCAATTATTTCTGGAACAATATATCGCACAACAAAAAGTAGTTATCGTGACAGGCCTACCAGTACCTAAACTTAACAACTACCTTACTAACTATTAATAATAAGGAGTTTATTGAGGGAAAAGTCATAGTTAATAGTTTATATGTGTTCCCTATACTAAAGTGTTAACAATTATATTATATATATATTATATTATATATATATATATTCTGTATTTCTGTACTTAAGAGAGAGTAAATAACCAGGATAACATGATACTGGGGAACAGAATAGACATTTTGTATGCAGTTTTTTCATGGGTATCACATTGTCTTGCAGTGGCTCTATAGATTCAGTGGTGCAGTGAACTGTTCGATATGCATGGAGAAAGCAAACTTTCAAGAATCGACATCAACATCATTTGGTTCCAGTATTTTAGTCATTTAATGGACCACTATTGAATAAGAAGTCCTAATCCGAGTTTTTATCTGAACACAACACCAAAGTGAATGGCACTCTCTCTCAAATATTATTTCCCTTAATGCCATTTTAAATATTATCTTTGGCTCTGTGCTGAGGCGCAACCTCACAGAATTAGATGAAGGAAGCTATTAAAGACACGCAGGGGTTGAAGATGTTTTCACACCCCTCACAGGCACACATTAGCAAATGATACCCTCATAACCAAACGGCATAATAAAGCATGCCAGGGAGTAATGAAATGTTTTACCTCATGTAAGGAGACAAATAGAAAAGACTCTTCCTGTGCCCACGGTGCTTCCTGGCTCATGGGGAGTGCAAATCTGCCGCACATTTCATTACGCATGAAATCTCCACTGATATGCATGCGATACCTGTCAGTTTGAAACAAGCAGCCATGCAGTTTGTGTATTGGTCGAATAGAAGTTCTTGACTCTCAAAGCTGTGTGATGTGCCTTGAGTGTCTGTTTGCTATTCAGTTGCATGAATGATTGATAATGATTTACACTTTAGCAGAGTTGAGAAATTTTTTTTTTTTTTAATTTATTTATAAAAACTCTTCTAGACAGCAATGAGATTCATTTTCAATCCTTTTTTGTTTGTTTGTTTTACTTCATTGGAATGGTTTGAAAATTGGTAAAGATTTTGTCAAAAAAAAAAAAAAAAAGAAGAAGAAAGAGAAAAACAAAATCATGGACATGATTTGAAAAGGTTAAATGGTCCTGAAAAAAAAAAAAATAAATAAATAAAAATAGTCACATTTGTTCTCCTCAAGGTCAAAAATGTCCACTTTGGAAATGAATGGAAGATGATTTTCATCTAGTCAAAACTTTTGGTACTGCGGCCAAACAAAATCTTTGCTCAGTATCACAATATCAAGCTCAAATTCGGAGTACAACTTTTTTAGATTTATGGCTTTGATTTTCTAGAGTAATTCCTCTATTTTAGAGTAAAACATCTTTTTGAAAATATTTATTTCATATAAAAATTTCAAATAGTATTTTTGTGCATTTTTCATAACAGTAAATGTAAATTTCTGTCAAATTTTTAAAACTTTTTTTCACTTCAGCAATATTTCGCCAAGTGTCGTCTTTGAAAAGACATCAAAATTAAGCCTGTGCTCTAAGTTGGATTTGATTTTCAGGTCTATGCTCAAAAAGTGAATACCTGGATTATAATTACAGTGTAAATATAATTTAGTACCATAAAATCCCCTAAAATAACAAAATATTAAATAAAAAAAAACATGATTGAACCAAAATATAGCACATTCGTTATATTGAAATAATAACAATAATGTCATTTTGTAATAATAATGTCATCACGTGAAGAGCACATGACTTATATTAACACATCTTAAACCAGCCTAAGGTGGTTTTCTTGTTTATCGGGTCTCTCAGTGGTCTATTCTATATTCTTCTAAGGAGAAACATTTGAGACAAAGTTGATACCTAAATGAAACACATAGTAAGATCAATAAAATGATCCTCTGGGAAGGATAATCCAGAGACAGAATCCAATATTACAGTATCTAGAGAATAAAATGTATGACAGAATAAAAAATAAAAAATTGAGATCAAATTACAACTGGCATGAATAAAAAATAAATGTTTCCACATGTCAGAAAATAGCAGAGAGATTTGTTGTCTTAATTTTTTTCTTCGTTGTCATTTTTCAAACATCGGTTCCTGTCAGACAGGAAGCTCTTTCACGCTCGCGCAGCAGCAGTTCAGCTGAACTGATAAAAGCATAAAAGCACATTTTTCATGTCTGTCCAAAAATTATTCAGGTTAGACATGGCCTGCTCAACAAAAACGGATGTTTCATTGTGCAAAATGCAGATTATTACATGAAAAATGGTCTGTTTTTGCAAGTCCTAAACCCTTGCTAAAGCTGCCTAGGCTGGTCGGATGGTTTTAGAGGTGTTACGACTGACCAGCTAAACAAGCTTTAACCAGCCAACCATTTTATCAGGTTTCTGTTTTTCCACCGACTGCATGCAAAAATGTTAATTTGGTGACTGATGTGCTTTATCAATTTGCTCAGTTTCCCTAATCTTAAACACATCTTTATTTCTTCTCCATGCTATTGTTTAAAACATTATTGCTTTCGCACACACTGATAGTGAAAAAGCTAAGGAAGTATCAGGCTGAATACTGAATACTAGCCTCCGGCGCTGAGCCGCACTGTGACTTTCTTCTTTTCGAGAGGAAGGTGGGAATGTTAAGTGCAGGTAATTATTCTCACTGGGAAATGCTTTAACTTCGGCCGGGCTGATGTGTTTCAGTGCTTCTGAAAGGAATAGCAGGACAGGGAAAAGCAGGTCATCATAATTAATATCACTCTGAAGCAAACCCACAGAGAATAACCCACAGGCGGCCACAGTTTAGCAACTTTGCCTTCCCTACTTTTACACAGCGATAAGCAGATGTTTAGCTTCAGCGTTATGCTGGAAAATCTGTCAGCTGGTTGTTTGCCGTGACATCAGCATTTCTTTAATAGCCGGCACACTGAAACGTGATAGAGGAACACACAAAAAACAAGGCGACAAAGCAAAGACCCTCTCCCACAAGAGCTGATTTGATTCTGTATGTTGTGGCAAAATTATTATATTAATAAAAAAATAAATAAAAAATAAAGTTTGTCAACTGTATTTGTATTTTAGCCTGTGTGTGTGTGTGTGTGTGTGTGTGTGTGTGTGAGAGAGACACTCAGGGGTTTGCAGTTTTCTAGCTTCTCATTGCACTGTTGACTGTCTCCCATCCTGAAGGAAGTCTCTGTTTGTCCGTCATCTCTGTGTTTGTTTGGTTTGTCTCTCTGAATCTCTCTCTATTTGAGATGAGCTGCTGAATGAACTGATGCTTTACAGAAATAAGGTTTGTCCAAGAAAACAATAAAAGAAAAAAAGTATATTGTAGTATCATTTTGAACAGTATTTTGATACTTTTACCAGTGTATACAGATATTTTGGTAACACTTTACAATAAGGTTCATTAGTTAACATGAACTAATAATGAACTGCAGCATTTATTAATCTTTGTTAGTTAATTTCAACATTTACTAATACATTATTAAAATCTTGTTAACATTAGTTAATGCACTGTGAACTGACATGAACAACTGTATTTTCATTAGTAAATACAGTAACAAATGTATTCCTCATGGTTAGTTCATGTTAGTTAATACATTAACTAAAGTTTAACTAATGAACCTTATTGTAAATTGTTACCATTTTTTTAATAGAAAAATATTTATACACTCAAAAAATTGTTGGATTTACTTAATAAAGCAGTGTCAAGTGATTCCATGCAACTATATGAGTTATTTGTACAAATGTCAATTTAGTTGCATGAACAAAAGAAATTCAAGTAAAACTGACAATTTCTTTACTTAATATTATGTTAAACTTACAAGTATATTTCATAAGGTGCACACACTTATTGACTTAATTTACCTTATTAAATGAACTATTTGCTCTAAAAATGCACTCAAAAAATAACTCATTGAACGAACTCAATTGAATTGAGAGCAGGACATGCGTATATGAGCGCTCACAGCAAAACTCTGCGTAATGGCGACATCAAAATTCAAAAACTTTCCTCAAATGTCCAACATGACTGAACATTAAACACTGACATAAACTAACAACATATTTCCCTTTACTGAAAAACACATAAAATAACACTTAAATCCCTAAATTTGCTCTCCTAACACTATGGGAACACCGGATCCACTGCTCAGTTAGTTTTGTCAACATTAATTTGTGTTTCACTCAGCGATGTTAAGTTGACTGAACAAACACTTATGAGTATTGTCAGCTTTACTTGATTTTTAGTAGAAACAACTCAGTTAAATTAAGTTTAAGTAGTTATCGTACATTAGTTTTTAAGGAATGTGAACAAGGATGGTTTGCGTGAAAGTATTTTTTTTTTTGTGTATTTACTTATTTACCTACTACTGTTCTAAAGTTTGGGGTCAGTACAATTTTTAAAATGTTTTTTGAAAGAAGTCACTTCTGCTCACCGAAAAACATCAATATTGTGAAATATTATAACAATTTGAACTGTATAGTATATTGTAAAATGTAATTCATTTCTGTGATTTTCGCCATCATAAATCCAGTCTTCAGCGTCACATGATCCGGTAACACTTTACAATAAGGTCTCGTTAATTAACTACATTAGTTAACATGAACTAATAAGGAATTGCACTTCTACAGCAGTTAGTGTATTAAGTAAAAATAACTAACAATGGGCAATGCATTGGTTACTTTATTTATTCATCCGATAACATTAGTTAATACAAATATAACTATTCATTGTATGTTCATGTTAGTTCACAGTGCATTAACTAATGTTAACAAATACAACTTAAATGCTGATAGCATTAACTAAGATTAATAGCTCATGTTTACAATAATAAGGTTTCATTTATTAACATTAGTTAAGTGTTGCCCATGATCCTTCAGAAATCACTCTAATATGAAAATTTTCAGCTCAAGACACATTTCTGATTATTATCAATGTTGAAAACAGTTGTGCTGCTTCATGATTTTGTGGAAACCATGATGTATTTTTGTTTTAGGATGAATAGAAATCTCAGAAGAACAGCATTTATTTGAAATGTTTTTGTTACAATGTAAAAGTCTATATGTTTACTTTTGATCAATTGAATGCATCATTGCAAGGTATTATTTTCAATTTTTGTATTAATTTCTCTAACGAAAAAAAAATCTTACTGAACCTAAAGTTTTAAAGTTTAGTTTTATGCAGAATTTATAACTTCATTAATTGAGATGTATTTAAAAACTGTCAGATTAAAGAATCATTGAGACACGAGTGAAAGCAAAAATCTGATATACAGATACACTTTCCCTTCCTATAAACATATATTACCATTACTGATAATTACAAATCTTGATGTGTTTTTATGTAATCAGTTGCTGATGCATTTAATTTCTGTTCAGGTTCAGAACTGATGCCTAAAGCTCTCTCCACTCGAATCATCGGAGGAATCTGGTGGTTCTTCACCCTCATCATCATCTCCTCCTACACAGCCAACCTGGCGGCCTTCCTCACCGTCGAGAGGATGGATTCGCCCGTGGACTCAGCTGATGATCTGGCCAAACAGACCAAAATAGAGTACGGCGTAGTCAAAGATGGAGCTACAATGTCCTTCTTTAAGGTACGACCCTCTGAAATGATCATTGGGATGCTTGACAATACCATGATTATATTCACTGTTTGTGATAAATTTGACATGCTGTTTATTCCATTAAACTTGACACATGGATTTTTGTCACCAGTGTTGAGAACAACTGCAGAATGTTAACAGGAGATTTTTTTTTGAAAGACAGCTTCAGCTAACTTTTCAAAAAAGAAGGAACTTCTCTATTCGTGAGTGGTGTGCAGAGAGAAAAAAAAAATCAATACAATTTCATAAAAGAATTTTTTAAGCTTTTCCAGTTAGATCTTAATTCCCACTGTAAAAGCAAATTCTCCCATGCTCTCAATTCTCTTCCATGTTTGAAGTATTCCTTCATAATGATTTTTTTTTTTTATTATTATTCCAGAGTTTCAGCTTTTGCCTGCAGGGTTTTACTTTTTCACAGCTTTGAGTTTTTGCTCTCTGATGCTGCGGTGCCGGGCAGAGAAAAATGTACCAGGTTTCAGAGTGACACAAAATCGAGGTGTCTTTAAACCAGTGATTGCATATTCATACATTCTTTCAAAATATAGGCTGCTTTCATGTTTTCTGCTGATGTTGTCTATTTCTATAAGTAACCATGTTCCAAAAACATACATTTGCATTTCTGTTTTGATTTATGTTTGAGTTCAAAATTGTTATCTTAAATTTCTATCAACCCTATTTTTACACTTCAGTGTATGAAGCTAATGAATTACGCCTGCTTTGACATTTAGTGCGTGTAGTTTCTATGATTGTGCATCCTTTTTGTCTCCTGAATATATGATTTCAGCATTAGACTGAAGATCACAAAAACAGGTGTTTGCAATTAAAATATCAATCTGTCGCTGCCTGAACACCTTCAGTTCTGCTTGTTTTCTGAAACTTCAGCTGTGGTATTTCAGCGAGCAGACCTGGAACGTCAATGTTAATTTAACATTTTATCAAGAGTAATCAAAGAGCACTCACGCTTGTTCATTTTCTTGGGTCACTTTAAATGTTTCATGGAATTGAGCCAACAATTATCCGTGATTAGCTATGGCTTCTTACGTGACCTCCTTTATAAAAACCATGAAATGCCATTTAAAGTGAGTGCTAATCGTGATGTTAAAGTTTCATTATCCTGAGACCGCAAACTATGCACGCATGCGCGCACACACACACACACACACACACAATTGGTTTCACTTCTAATTCAGAATTTCTTTATAAGGAGACCCAATATTCAGGATAGCATACTACTCAAATTTCTGCCGAATTTATGTCTTTGCCTACATGTCTGCAAAAATATACCAATACATACATTTCACTAGATTTTTAAGCTGAAATGAACACTAGTGGCAGTAAAACACCAACAACCTTTATTCCTTTTCACTACAATTTTGATTACAGGGCCAAATTATCAATTACGCAATATTTTTATGGCTAAAAAAGACTTTATACTATGGTATCACCCCAAAACACTCAATGATTTATAAACTAATACATTTTGACCTTTCCATCACATGCAAGCTAAAATGGCACGGTTGCTCTAGCAAATGTGTTATCTCTTTGCGTTTGATTTTGTTCACTCTGTCAGTTAGGTTTAGGGTAGGATTTAGTGTAGGTGATATGTTATTTTCAACAGAATGTCTATTTACACCAAGTGCAAATACCCTATTTACACTAACTCCGCCCACCAATGTCTGATTGAGAAACCTGTCTGATAACAGGATCAGTGGTGTGGAGAGTAAGTCGGGTGGTGTTAGATTTTAATGTAACTGACCCAAGTTTCAATCCACCTTTTTCCTAACTTTTTCTGATCTTCTCTCTTTTTTTCCCATTGCATATTTGCTTTGAGAGGCATTTTTTAAATACAAATTTAAAAATAACATTAGGTGCCTAATGGGTATTTAATAGTGTGAATAAAGAGTTTATTGGGTTAGCAGTCAGTGGAAGGGAGGGACAAGTAACGTCCCAATAAGGCAACATCCATTCATGTTTTCAATAAATACAATCGGTAAAACTTTACAATAAGGTTCATTAGCTAAACTTTAGTTAATGTATTAACTAACATGAACTAACCATGAGCAATACATTTGTTACTGTATTTACTAATGAAAATACAGTTGTTCATGTCAGTTCACAGTGCATTAACTAATGATTGTGTATTAGTTAATGTTGAAATTAACATTAACAGAGATTAATAAATGCTGTATAAGCGTAGTTAATTATTACTTCATGTTAACTAATATTGAACCTAATTATAAAGTGTTAACATATAATCATACACACTGAATATGTTATTATTGCATACTGTTGTATAATATATTACAATACACTGAGGTGATTGCAAATAGTATTTGCCACAATTTGCACTAATTACGTAACTACCATTTACTCTTGGTGCAAAGAAAATATTTTTTGTTGCAATTCAAACTTAGTTTAAATAGCCACTGCCTATTTTCACACGACAGAGCATTAACCAATACGTACAACAACCATAATGAAACATTGCCACATTTTGCAAGAATGTACCCACTATCTATTTTTAAAGGCACTGGGCATGAAACATTTCACTTATAACATCTCATGGACATGTCACATGAAAAGTGCAGTGAAATTTGTTTTTGTATTTGTATTTTCTTTATATAGCACCAATTTAATACAATGTTAGTTGTCCAAAGTGCCTCACAGTCCCAAGAGAAAACAAAAGTATAATTAAAAACAAACACATAACACACAATAAATATCACTCTCCATCATTAGAACTTGCAGTCAGAGTCAAGCAAATGTGATTTTAACATAGCTTTAAAAACAGGTAAAGATTTGACGGATCTAATAGCGACTGGGAGATCGATCCACAGTTTAGGATTTTGTCTCAGTAACGGCAAGCAGATATTTGACATGTTTACGTTTTGCAGAAATGTAGGCAGAATGACAGAGTAGCCTCTTTTGCAACATCATTTCCCACGATGCAATGTGCTAAACCATCCATTTCCTGTGTAAAGAAATTAACCATTTAAATGTTTAAATCAGTAAATTAACCGACAAATGTTTCCACACTTCTTATTTAACCAACCACCAAAATCTACATTATAACACAAACTTGGATTAAAAAAAAAAAACTGTGCTGATAATGCAAAATAACCATGCAGCACACTGCTGTTTGGAAAATGTATGTTTGCATTAAACTTTGCCTATTATTTTCAAAAATACAGTTGGCAATATTGAGAAGTAGTAGGCTAGCATTCAGTTTGCATACAGTAAACCGGACACAGCTGTGCTGAAAGCAGCATTATAACTGCCATAATCCAGTGTACACAGTGACTGTTTAATCTAGGAAGTGTCAGCTGTATCACTCCGCTTGCTTATTCATTCTTGTGCAGTCCAACGCTGAAGCCAATTCCCAGCCACTTTCAATTATATTGAGAGACACCAGGGAAAATAGCGTTTGAAGGGGGAGGAACAATAACAGGTGCTCAAGGTTAAGAGAACAGCGCCAACACCAGCACGCCGTAGTGTGAAGCTGGAAAGTGTCGCTGTAATGGAGCCAAGACTCCGGAGGAGGAAAATGTCCTTTTCTGAGGGTGTTATGCATGTATCGTACGTTACTGTGGACTGGACGTAGTATACTTTCTGCATGTTCGCCTCTCAATGGCATGATTTACAGTTGGAAGACAGCAAAATGCATTTTGCTAATTTGTCATTTTATTCAAAAGAAGTTTAAACAGCTATTCATAGGTTCTTATGAAATGACATAACAGCATGCAATTGCATACATTGTGGATTCAAATTAGCATGCAGCTTGAGTTTTGCACGTTTTGCACAAAATAAGCACGGGGCAAATAGTTCCTGCTCGATCAGTGAACATTTAACAGACACTTTTATCCAAAGCAACACATAGTACATTACATAGTACAAATTCAGTCCCCCTGGAGTGTCTTAATCAAGGGCACGAAGGTGAAAGTGCTGAAATGAACACAAGTGACTGTAAAACGCCAACAAATTGAATTCGATTTTGATAACAGGGGCAGATAATCGATTAATAAAGACTGCGTGATTTGTAAAATAACAGAAGATGGAAGCTCAGCTGGTACAGCAGTGCACTTGTGATGTGAATGTGAAAACGCTCGATAAAACGGTTAAAAGACTAAAATGACTAAAAGCTGATTGATTATCAGTTGGGTTTAGTGTATGTTATTTTCAAGTCAAGTCACATTTATTTATGTTATACAACACAGATTGTTTCAAAGAGCTTAACACTAATAAACTGACAGACGATAACAGAATGCAAACAATCACATATGAGACTAATGTTTTTGCTCTAAAGCAGCTCTACAATAGTGCCATTATTCAGCTCAAGCCATTTAATGTTGATTCAGTTCAGTTCAATAACTATGTAAAGTTCATCCAGTTATAAAATGAGTTTAATTCAGCTATAAGCATCTGCATAGAAGACAATAGTGTCGTTATTCAAACAAGCATTAATCTTTTAGCGCCAGACATCAGACATTTTATTTCTGAACTACCGCAATACGTACCACAACCAGTGTAAGTTTCAAGTACCAGATTCGCATTAATCTGATTCGGATAAAACTGAAAAGGCTTTGAGCACCACTCATTGGGCATTTCACTTTGAAAGTGTTTCAAAACATGCAAGAAGAAGCGTAATAATCCTCCAGTGAGTGTATATACTGTTCTGACCAGCAAACCAGAGTGATTTCAAAATACAAGCACATGCTCCTTTAGATTACTGAAAAATGACGCTTCTCTCTTTCAGAAATCAAGAGTGTCTACATTTGAGAAGATGTGGGCTTTCATGAGCAGCAGACAGAGCACGTCGTTCGTCAAGTCCATTGAAGATGGGATTCAGAGAGTGTTAAAGTCAGACTACGCCCTGCTTATGGAGTCAACGACCATCGAGTATGTGACGCGCAGAAACTGCAATCTCACACAGGTCGGCGGCATCATCGACAGTAAAGGTTACGGCATCGGCACCCCGAAAGGTAAAACCACCATCCTAACACGTTTTGATTCTGAATTCGGATGAGCCACGATATAAGCGGCTGTAATAATCACATACTGACCTTTTAGCTGAATTCATAAGACTTAAAAGCTAATGTAATTTTACATGCCTAAAGCCTTGTGTGACTGGAACTTTACACAGTATTCATTAAAAAACTGTGTGTGTGTGTGTGTGTGTGTGTGTGTGTGTGTGTGTGTGTGTGTGTGTGTGTGTGTGTGCTTTTGTTAATATTACATTGTATAAACCTGAGTTCACCTACATCTTGGGGACCAGCCACCGGTTCCCACAATGTAAATTCATTAATAAAAATACTAAATGATGTTTTTCTGAGAAAATAAAGGTGTGCACAGTTTCCTGTGATGGTTAGGTTTAGGGTTAGTGTTAGGGGTAGGGTAGGGGGATAGAAAGTATGGTTTGTACAGTATAAAATGCATTGCGGCCTATGGAAAGTCCCCACAATTCACAAAAACAAACGTGTGTGTGTGTGTGTGCAATGCTTTGTTGAAATGCCTCTCCTTTCAAGTGTGGAGTTGGTGTCAAAATGTTAAAGCTATCTATTTATTTTTCCTTTTTTTTTCTTTCTTTCTTTTTTCCTTGGTGTATATTAGATGTTCAAATTCAAAGGGAGTCTGTAAAAGATGTGGTCCACAAATCTTGTTTGTATGAATGCAAATTTTGTAATATCAAAGATACTCATTTTTAGTAATTGCGCAGTTACTTCTCATATTGTATTTTCAAAAGGTTTTGGAATATTTTTTCTTTTCCCCAAATTTGTCACTACCGAAACACAGTAATAAATAATTTAAGAAGAAGGGTTTCATTGGAAACTTTTTGTTTACATCTACCTTGTAAATATATTTTTTTCTATTTTTTTTTTTTTTTTTTAAGTTTTCACAGGTAAATCAATAACAATTACAATTTTAACGACATTTTAGGTGTAATGTATGAGATTTGTTGTATTCATCTTAGTTGACAATTCTTACTGTATTTTTGACAGAACATCCATGTTTCGGTCGTGACTGCACATGTTTGGTAGGGACAGTAGCGACCACATTTTGAACTCGCATACTAAAACACTAGTGATTTGCATAATAAAACATACTAAAATTGTAATGATATGTACTAAAATTTTGTTTATTTTGCCTAAATAAATGACTACCTAAACAACAATGTCATTACCGAAACATGTGGTGAACTTTTGGTTGTGACAATTATTAGATTCAGAAGTTAATGCTGGTTCTGATAGAAAGGTGTCAGAACACACAGTGCATCAGTTTGTTGCGTATGGAGCTGCAGAGCTGCAGACCAGTCAGGGTGTCCATGCTGACCCCTGTCCACCACCGAAAGAGCCAACAGTGACACGTGAGCATCAGAACTGGACCACGGAGCAATGGAAGAAGGTGGTCTGGTCTGATGAATCACGTTTTACGTTTCACGAATTCATCGCTTACCTGGGGAACACATGACACCAGGATGCACTATGGGAAGAAGGCAAGCCGGCAGAGGCAGTGTGATGATTTGGGCAATGTTCTGCTGGGAAACTATATATATAGAGAGAGTTTTCTTAGTACTTGGTATTCCAATGAAGATTCTCATCTATTAATGCATTTATTCCAGGCTCACCGTACAGGGATAAAATCACAATTGCTATCCTCGGCATCCTGGAAGATGGCCGTCTTCACATGCTCAAGGAGAAGTGGTGGAGCGGCAGCAGCTGTCTGGAGGACGAGCGGTATGAGACGGGTCCCATGGGCATCCAGAATCTGGGCGGCATCTTCATTGTGTTGGCTTCTGGTCTGGTGCTGTCGGTGTTTGTGGCTATAGGAGAGTTCATCTACAAACTGCGAAAAACTGTAGAGCGTGAACAGGTGAGACTGACTGGAAATAGAAGCTATAATATGATTAGTTATTCATGACTAGTAGTGGTGTTCTTTGAACACTAACAGTGAGAATTATCCCTTGTAATGTACTGTGTACACTTTTTTGCATGTTTGGACCCGGTGGAACATAAGCTTATAAAACAGTCATAACTTATTTATTTTTCCAACTAAAACAATCTAGTATCTGTAACTTCTCATTAATGTGCTTTTGTTTTTAGTTGTGAATGTTACTGTGTTTTTACCATGCTATTACTACATTCACCCCCTTTTTATTAATAAAAAATTTAGAAATTATTTGATTTTCAAATTTTACAATAACTACAGCAAAAACAAGCGTGATGCAAGAAAAGATATATTTTTATCAGTATTTATGAGAAATTATCTATGAATATATCATTATCTGAAATTCATAAGAACATATAATGTGAGAATTACCCACACGTTCCTCTTCTGTGTCAAAACAAACCCGAATGTGATGGGTTAAGACATCAGACTTGAAACTGCAATGCTCTAGCAACCACGCAGAACTGAACATCACACAATGTCTTTCCAAATCTCCCTGAACAACACCCTAGCAACCTCCCACATTAGCCCAGCAACTGCTGAAACACCCTAGCAATCACCCAGAAGGCCCTAGTGCATGCCTAGCAACGGCCTTGTACCATTACACTTGCAGTCACTGATTTTAGACATGCTGAAATGAAGACGCTCAGCACGATGACTAAAGCTGAGTGTTCATTCACACCTGATAACATCACAGAATGAGTGAAGAGATGAATAACCGATCGAACATCAAAAAGCATAGCAAGCAAATCGCAAATCACTTCCTTTTTATGTAGACACATCTCACAGATAAGATGCCAGTGCTGGAGGTTGACATTTAAACCACTTTGATCATGTATTTGAGTGTAAAAGCATGTTAAAAAATGAGAATATTTTTATCACACATCCCACCTCAAAATGAATTATATTCCCTACTGAACTGGAACATTGTGTTATTTTTCCACACGTGTTAGAAGTTATTTTAAGGGTTGTTTTTGGTCTTATTGATTTAGAAGCTATAACATCATTTTAAAGAACATCATCAAAAGAAAACACATTGAACACTGAAAGAAAGAAATATTTTGGTCACACTTTCAATCTAAAAATGCTGAGTTACAAACAACCAAGGGTGGGTTAAAAATTGGACAAACCCAGCGATTAGGTTGTTTTGACCCAGCAGTTGGGTTACGTGTTTGACCGACTTGCTGGGTAGTTTTATTTAACTCAACTATCGTTGACTAACTATATGGTTGGCTTAAAATGAACCCAAAATAGGTTGGAAATTAAATCACACATATAATTACTAGAGCCAACAATAATAATCAAAAGGTGAACATTTATTAATAAGCAATTTAATAATTGTTTATTATTCAATTATTATTTATTAGACTTATTAATAAATGTCCATTTATTAAACAGTATAATGCATGATCATTTCCAACCTATTTGGGGTTCATTTTAAGCGAGCAGTATAGTCATTTTTAAACAATAGTTGAGTTAAAATAAACTACCCAGCAGGTTTGGCAAACATTTATCCCAACCACTGGGTTAAAACAACCCAATCACTGGGTTTGTTCATTTTTTTAACCCAACTTGGGTTATTTTTAACCCAGTCACAGCAAAATCCCCAGAGTTAAATCAGCTCTGCTCAGAGGACATATGGTCCCTCTCTACATAGAGTTAAAATAACACTGAAGCAGAGTTAAAGTTAATGAATTAATATGCTGTTTGTGGAGTTGTTTAATCAGATCCTGAGAGATTGAATGTCTTTTATCTAAGACTGTGGCTGGAAGTGTTTCTCTTCAGTGATTCTGCTTGTTAACAGCAGGCGTTCATCACTAATGCTCAATCATAACTTAATTAATCACTTAATTATCTCACTAACTTTAACTCTGCTTCAGTGTAACTTTAACACTATATAGAGAGGGACCATATGTAATCTGAGCAGAGTTGATTTAACTCTGGGGATTTTTTAGAGTGTAGATTAGGGTCCAATTCTCAGTATTAACTACAATGTTTCCCTCAATAAACTCCTAATTACTGCTTATTGATAGTTAGTAAGGTAGTTAAGTTTAGGTATTGGGTAGGATTAAGGATGTAGAATAAGGTCATGCAGAATAAGGCTTTATATATGTGCTTTATAAGTATTAATAAAATCCTAGTAATATGCATGCAACTAGTTAATAGTGTGAATTGGATCCTAAACTAAAGTAACAAAGATGCATCAAACTGATAAAAAGAAAAGAGACATTAGAGACCTTTGTGTTGTTAAAATGTCCATTTCAAATAAATCCTTTTTATTTTAACTTTATATTTATCAAATAATCTTGGGAAAAAAAAAATAAATAAATAAAAATATCTATCATGGTTTCCACAAAAAATCAGCAGCATTCTGAAAATTGTTAATTTTTGATGGTTCACGTGGTTCATTTTAAAATGTATTCACATAGAAAACAGTTATTTATAATATTTCACAATATTCTTATAAAAATGCAGGCTTGGTGAACATAACAGACTTCGAAATCAGGGCTAAAAAAGCAGATATTTAATTTGCTGACACACTCAGTTAGCACCAAAATGGACGTGAATGTACTTACTTCCTCTTTTCTCTTTCTCCTCCCCCCACCATGTCCCTTTTTTTCCATCAAGAGGTCTTTCTGCAGTGCGGTGATGGAAGAGATCAGACAGTCGTTCACGTGCGAGAGACGGGTGAAACACAAGCCCCACCGCCCGCCGCCAGCCATGGTGAAGACGGACGCAGTGATCAACATACACTCCTTCAACGACCGTCGCCTGCCAGGAAAGGACAACATGAGCTGCAGCACCGCAATGACGCCCGTGTTTCCATGACTTGCCTGGGCGACGGCCAGCTGAGGCACGTCCCCGGCGCCGTGCCGGAGAGCAGGGACTACGGCTCCGAGATGATCACGGCATTCACCATCAACCGAAGAGACATCCGACACCAAATGGCCAGTCAGAACGGTGGCAGTAGCAGCAAACCAGGTAGTGACCACATCCTCAAACCAATGTATCCCACCATGCCATTGCGAGAGGGAGGCCGATCGGTATCCTTCCTGTGAGAGCCATCCACGTCTGCGAAACTATCCGAGTCTGATGTTTACAAGCGGCACTCAAAAGACTCGAAGGAGCCCCCCGATCAAATGAAAATATATGTTTCTCACTGGAACAAAGTGAAAATGTGGAAAAGAGGCTTTTTTGGAGCATGGCAATAAATGAACAGAAGCGAATGGGAGTAGTTTTCTTAGAGTATCATTTATAGCACATCAAATTAATTTCGAAGAGTTCTGACGATTTGTCCTTTGATTTCGTCAAAATGCTGTGGCGTTTCGATGGGGGCGGCAAAACAAACGTCTCTGTGAATGCGATGTACATTACAGGTATGTGTCGAACCGTAGGAACAGTTTAGTTTAATACGCTGTGACCTGCTAGAGTAGTAGAAAACCCTTAGACTGCAAGTTCCCGAAGGCTACAGAGAGTGTAGCGGCATCCTTTGCTCACGGAAATGCACAAGTAAACAGGGTTGATTTCATTCGAGCCACCTAAACAAATTGAAAAATGAGTAACAATTCTGTACGGCAGTTTTGAGCAAGACTTGCAGCCATTTTGATTTATTTCGTGCTTCACACATTTGCCAGCAGATGTTTTTTGTTGTTGTTGTTGTTGTTTTGTTTTAAACAGCAAGATCTAATGGTAATGACGGATAAACACAAGAGTTGCCAAAGATCTGTCGTCCAAATGGATTTAGACACTTGAAACGCAGCTTCCCCTACAGACAAGAGAGCGAGTGACACTTTGCCTCCGCTGTGTTTGTTAAGTGAGTTATTCCTGAGAATCACAGAAGAATACTCACTTCACACGGTACGTACAGAGGAATCAACACAAAACACAGAGCTTGCCATATGGTGAAGAGCTAATACAAAGGAAATAAAACCGTTTTAAGATATACATGAGCGAGAATGTCTCTCGCCATGTATCTGTTCAGCTACGATTATATTGGCTTTTGCCATCTGCATCTGCTATGTCAACTTGTTTGAAGTTCAGAGCTTATAGATAGTGTGGCCTATGTCAAAACATTAAATCAGAAAACATCTGGGTGTTTTATTATTATTACTATCATTCCATCTTCCACTCTTGTTATCATCAGGTTTCTAACAAAAAGCATACATTACTAAACAAACTCAATATATTTGCTTAAAGGGGACCTATTATGCAATTGTCACTTCTGTAAGGTGTTTGAACATCGATGTGTGTCTGCAGTGCGGGAGAACAACCTGCCTATAATGCTACAAATCCACCCACTCCTTTTTTTTTATAGTCCCCATGAATCAGAAGCAGTCTGATTCAGATTCTACCCTACGATGACGTCATCTTAGGGGGAAGCCCCGCCCACAGTCTGCCCTATTAGCATAGACACACCCCTGAGAGAGAAGCACAGAGTCCGCCATTTCTGTAGCAGCTGGAGTTGTACAATAAGTGTTGTGTTTTGGGATGTACCAACAAATATAAGAGTCTCCATAGACTCCCGCCATCTGAGTCACTGAGGACATTGTGGCTACATTTTATTTTTGAAGGAAATGTCCTGAAGAATCTAGGTAAAGTCTTGGACTTTTGCACCAATAATTTTACGCCAAACTGCTTCATAAGCGATGTTCTGTTCAACGCTGGATTTTCACAAAGGCTGATTCTGAAAGATGGGTCGATACCAACACTTCATGCTCTTCAAACTTCAGATCCAGAACTGATGCTGCTCACGCGCTATCAGAATTATTGTAAACGAGTTTCCTAGTTAAAAATTGCACATGAACGCCCTTTCTGACATTTTTAGTGCGTGAGATTGTCCTTTTTTGTTGTTGCCAGTATGCCGGAGCATGAGTTCTTGAAGCTCCGCCCTCTTCTGGAAAGGGGGCGGGAGCAGCAGCTCATTTGCATTCAAAAGGACCCACTCAAAAACGGTGCATTTAGGTCACATTCAAAAAGTGGCCATTTTAACATGCTATAATCAATGATCTGTGGGGCATTTTGAGCTGAAACTTCACAAACACACTCTGGGGACACCAGAGATTTATTTTACATCTTGTGAAAAGGGGCATTATAGGTCCCCTTTAAATGAATACTTCACCCAAAACTCACCTATTCACTCACAAATAGTTCCAAAACCTGTGATATTTTCTCTTCCCTGAGACACATAATGAGAAGTTAGGCAGAATGTCCAAGCTGCACTTTTCCATTCAATGAAAGCTGATGATGATTTAAATTGTCAAGGATAAAAAGCACCATTAAAAGCAGTCCAAGATTAGATGAAAGCCTGGCTTTGCCCTGATGGAAAGACTGTAGCTATCATGAAGAGTCAGCAAAACTCAGTATGTGTGTATAATGTACTAGTCATACGGACTACGTTTATGGTGCCTTTATTGATTGTCAATATAAATCTCACCTGCTTTTGATGCATGCAAAAGAGTAGCTCAGACATTCTGGTTAAAATAAAATTATAATTATACCTGAGGGTTAGCAAGCGCTGACAAAATGTTCATTTGTGGGTGAATCGCCTTAATGGAATTACGAATCGGCCGAATGGAAAATGAATGCTTGTACTTTGCTTATTATTTTGCATAATCATTTGTAATTTTTTACCCATAATATCATGCCTAAATCTTGGTCATGTGATCATCAGATGCTGAAGGTGATTCCATTGATAGTATGGGTGATATTTCAACATTTCTCATATTCATTCTGCAGGACTGTTCTCTTTATGTATCTGAACTTGACTTTAAGATCTCAGATAATCAGGATGTCAGGGGAAAGAGGATAAAAGATTTTCACATTTGCATATTTGAGTCTTAATCCAATAAAGAGAGTCAACAAAGACCGCTACAGTCAATTGCAATACAAGCATGTTAAACATCAAAACTGCAATACAGATGTACGGTACTGGACCCTCTCATCTCTGAACGTGGCAAATTTTTGGATGAGCATTTAGTGAAGTTTATAGGTAGTTCAGATACATCAGTGACGGTTTCCATGTGTCGTCTACATGTGGGAAACCCTACTAAGCTACTAAGCGTTCTCATGATGAGGTGTAGGTGCTAAGAGTCTTCACCCGCTGCCCGCCCGCGGCAGCTCGACCAATCACAGGCCTCCGTGAGGTCAACCTAACGGACAGTGTCGGAAACAAAAGCAAAAACAAGAGAAAAAAAAAAAAAGAAGAAGCATTTTTGTGTTTTTATGGTGAATTATGTATCGACCAGAATAACTTCATGTGACTCGATGTTTCTTTGGTGAAAGCTCATTGTATATGTGTTATTCAAATTCTGTGTAATTTTAACACTCTCTTGCAAAGTAGGGTATATATTAGATGAACAGAAAATTACTGTATTTTGCTAAATACCGATGATTTTTACCTGTATTTTTTTCCTCAGCTCTTCTCTTCTTGATAATTTGTGCAATGCTGTATCGAGTGTGATACATGCATATTGTAATATACTCTCAAGAAACAATTAAAATGGATCTAAAGAACAATAATTTAAAGCCCCGGGCCCGAATTCCAGCACATTCAGTTCCATTGTTGGAAGGAGTTGATAGTAAAACTGAGTGATTTGAGACCTCCAGATGTTCTGCACCATAATGTACTCATATCAGATGTATATATAAGAAATAAGACGTATAACAGAATATTCAGAGAAGAATATGATGACCGATTCCGTGTCATTTCTATGGCTTTCCATGAACACTCATCATGGATATTTAGCTTATTTATTTTTCCTTTATTCCTCCCAGAATGTTCAAATGGCTTGATAGATTGTGTAGAGATCTCTGCATTGTCAAATCTACGTCTAATCACTTGCTTATTCTTCAGTGCAAATATATCATAGTGCAATTCTTGTTTCTTTTAACAAGTTGACTAAATACAATGTTACAAAACAGACCCCTAAAGGAAGGTACATCATTAGGAATAGAGAGTCAAATCAAATGTTAAGACTTAAAAGAGTATTTCCCCAAAAATGAAACTTCTCATTATTTACTTATGCTCTTTTTTTTGTTCAAAACACTTCCTTTTTGGTGGAACACAAAATGAGAATGTTTACTCCGCTCTTTTTCCCATACAACGGAAAGAAAAGTTCTTGCAGCTTGAGCACAATAACGACACACAACGACTCAAATTCCATCCCTCGTACAAAGTTATAAATAAATATACACACACACACACAGTGTATATCAATATCGATATATATATATATATATATATATATATATATATATATATATATATATATATATATATATATATATATATATATATATATATATCCAAGTAATATATGTCTCTTCTTTGAAACACAACATTAATCTGAAGTTAAAACTCCTCCTGGTAGGTTTAATTTAAACCTCAATTTAGTCCTGGAGTAGCTCTAGTCTTCCTCCAGGAAATCAGCTTATTAAACTCTGGACTAGAATAAGTCTAGGGCTATTTTAAACCATGATTAAGAAAGCAGATTTCTGTTAATCTGGTTTAAAGGGCCATTTTATTCAAGGACTAGGCTTAATCTCTGTCCGGGAAACCACCCATTAGAGTTTATCTCGCAATTCTGACTTTTTTTCTCAGAATTTGGGCCAAGCAATAATAAAAAATAAAACCATCTCGAGATTAAAGTTGTTAAATTTCAAGAAAAAACTTGTTAAATTTTGAGAAAAAAAGTCAAAATAAAATGTTGAGAATAAACTTGTTAAATTACAAGAAAAAACTTGTTAAATTATGAGAACAAATTCGTAATTTAATGAGTTTGTTCTCATAAGTTTTATGAGAATTTTTAACATAATTTTTCATGCTACAACAACATTTTATCTCGACTTTTTTTCTTGAAATTTAATGACTTTTTTCTCATAATTTGTTTATTCTCATAATTTAACAAATTTGTTCTCGTAATTTAACTTTTTTCTCATAATTTAACAAGTTTATTCTCAACATTTTATCTCGACTTTTTTCTCGAATTTAACAACTTTAATCTCGAGATGGTTTTATTTTTTTTATTATTGCTTGGCCCTAATCCTCTTCCGTACAGAATTGTGAGATATATTCTCAGATAATTGTGAAAACTCCAATTCTGAGTGAAAAAAGACTGACTATGAATTGCGACTTTATATCATACAATTCTAAGGAAAAAAAGTAAGAATTGTGAGATATAAACTTGCAAATGTGGGGGAAAAAAAATCAGAATTAAGTTTATCTTGCAATTGCGCGTTTATATCTCGCAATTCTGACTTAATAAGATGCAATCGTGACTTTATATCATGCAATTCTGGGGGAAAAAAAGTAAAAATTGTGAGATAAAATGTCATAATTCCAAGAAAAAAAGTCTGAATTTTAAGATATAAATTCACAACTGCGAGAAAAAAAAAACAGAATTTCGAGTTTATCTCGCAATTCAGACTTTTTTCTCAGAATTGTGAGATTCTCAGATAATTGTGAAATAACTCCAAATCTAAAGAACTGACTCTTTTTCTCAGAATTGCGACTTTGTCACACAGTTCTGACTTTATAACATGCAATTGTGAGAAAAAAGGAATTGCGAGATTTAAACTCGCAACTGAGAGAAAAAAAATGTCAGAATTGTGAGATAAAAAGCTGCAGTTACCTTTTGTATTATTATTATTATCATTATTTTCCATGGCGGAAACCAGCTTCCACACACGAGTATTTGAATATGAAGCTTTCAATATAAAAATATTTAATTCATTATTAATGACATATTTAAAATATTTACATACAAGTAAAAATCTTTAGAATGAATATAAAATGACTATGCTTACATGTTTTCTTTTAAGTTTGTTGTGAACCTATATCAATTATTAACTTGATAAATTCAGTTGATTCACATTAATATTTATTTCGGCTGTTTTCTGAACAGCAGCAGCGTTTCTTCCTGCTTGTGTTTAAATGTTGGTGTTTCATAATGACCTCTTCATCTTCCACACAGACGTGACTCTCTCATGAGAAGTGAATCAAACTGACTCTCTCCATGTTTCATGTGATTGAATGTTCACTGAAGAGTCACTTAAATTTCATAAACTCTGGAGTTGACAGAACATTTATAGCAAACATTAGATTTGTTTGGTTTTGTCAACTTTTGTAAACCTACTCTGAAACTCAATTCGTTCAAGTAGCTTTGTGCAACTGGCCTCTGGACTACCTTTGAAACATTTACTTTTCATGTTTTGTTCTTTTCGGATTTTGACAGGTTATTGTTCGCTTTTGTTGTATGTGGGAAAGAGCTGACATTTTCAAAACATTATAAGGTTATTAAATAATGACAAATATTCATTTTGGGGTGAAATACACTTGTACTTTCAACTAAGCGATGTCATCTTGTGTGTAGCACTTTGAGGATGTTGTTGGAAAATACATGATAGACAGCAAAATTATTACTGAATCGGATTAATCGTATATTTACACTGTGACAACTAATGACTTAGTATCATTTGCAGCAACAAAGAGTGAAGACCATGTTTATCACACACGTCTTCATATCTAACTCGCGAAAAACCATGAAGTTCTCATTTCTATCTGTATGAAATGCATTACATTGAACATTTACTTTGGGTTTTGGATCAATCAATCCTATTTACGGAGCATAAACATCTATTTTATAAAAGAATGAAGAAACAATGTGAACATTGCTGTTTTACAAAATTGTATGAAACAAAAAGAAAATAAAATGAAATAAACTTTTACAAATCTTATGTTTTGTTGATATTTTGCCTTTGGTGCATCATGTTTATTCATATCCGTCCATGTGTTCCTCTCTTTGTCTGTTTTCTGCTGACAGTCGAAGGCTGTGAGAAGGTCAGTTTGTGGTCTTTCAGCGGGCGGGCTGAACACAGAGCAGAGTGTTTTGGAGAACTTTGGCTTGTGCGGCGTGTTTTAATTTGCCTGTAGCAGAAGCGCTCTTTGAAGTGAGCGTCCACCTGAGCTCAGCAGCTCTCAGATAAAGAGACTCATGCGAGGAGAGCATTTCACTCTCACTTCAAAGAACAACAGAGCAGCAGAGTGAATTGCTAAAGCCCACGTTTGTATAGTGTTCGAGGAAAGACACGCTGTTCTTGGAATGTTCTGGGGCTTCGAAGATGTGCAAAAGGAAGATCTAATACACATGTTTATGAAGTTATACTCCTCTTAAAAATGTAGAGTTTATCATTATTTACACCCAAATCTTTCAAACTGGTATGAGTTTTCCCTGAGAGAAAAGTTTTGAAATACACTGTTTACATTTATTCATCTGCACATGCTTTTATCCACAGTGGGGGGTGAGGTGACACAATTTGAGAAATGTTATTTCACTATATATAGTTGTACGCTGTCCGCCATTTTCTCCACGAGCAGCTTTACTGACAACGTCTTGCAGGCAATCCCGGTGTTCTGTTGTTGGATGTAAGAGTGAACATAAGAGTCTTCATTTTCTCCCAACATCTGAGCCTCTGAGGACGCAGTAGATTAGTTTTATTTATTTATTTACTCATTGAAGGTAATGAGAATCTACCTAAATTCATTTATATCTGTGCAAATCATTTCACTCCAGACTGATTTGTGAACGAGGGGCAATACAAGGCAGGCTTTGCTGAAAAGTTGCTACTCAAGGATGGATCTGTACTAACTATTCGTGATCCAGCCATTTCAGTCGACGTGCCTGTTAGCCAGTTCCACAACAAATGCAGCTAAAGCTATTGTTGTCTTAGAGACCAGGGGCTCGTTTCAGAAAGGAGGTTAAGTTCAAACTCTGAGTATGTTAACCCTGAAATGAAGGAAACTCTGGGTTTTCTGTTTCAGAATGGGAGGTATGTCAAACCTGAGAAAGCAGGTTAAGTCAAGCCTGTTTCTGAAAGAGAGGTAACTTACCATGTTAACTTACTCTGTGAACCTCACCTGGTCGGGAGCAGGTTTTCTTCGGTAAACCTAGAGTTTCCTTCGGTCTCTTCCCCTTTTTTAAAGTGCAAGTGATGTTTAAATAGTTCATTCATTCATTCATGCTGCAAAAATGCTTTTTGTACTGAGTATTTTTGTTCTATTTCAAGTACAAATATCAAAAAATTCTTAGGATTTTGCATATAAGAAAATTATATAAGATATTTAGTCTTGTTTCCTGGGGGATCTAAATTAAGTGCATGTTACTTAAATAAAATTATCAATACCTGCCAGTGTGGTAATAAAAATTATCTTAATGCAAAACGGAAAACAAGATTATTCGGAGTGTCTAATACTAAGTGCAAATTTACAGTAACTCCGCCCCCCAATGTCAGACCAGATTAAAATTGACATGTTCCTGTGGCTGCAGTGGTGTGTCGGGTGCGGAGAATTAACTTGTGATGTGATTGACTGGGTTTGAATCCGCCTTCTGCCGAGCTCGCTATTCTCCTTTAAAAAGGCATTTAATTTCAATAAAAATAAAGAAAGTTTTCTAAAAGTGGAACTGCCTAACGAGTGTTTAATAATAAAATCATTTACATTCTTATTATTGCATCCAGTTAAATTATTTTTTTTTTTCTTCTTTTTTTTTGCATGCGGGATACCATGAAAATGAATATTAGTTCAATAACGTCTCGGTTACAAAGGTAACCCTCGTTCCCTGAAGGAGGGAACGGAGACGTACGTCGGACAGACCGACGAATAGGAATCTCGCTAGAGAGGCCAATCTACTTCGAGTGTAACTAAACGAGCCAATGCACATTGGCATGCAATCATATGCATCAGCTGCTCACCTCGCAGCGCGGGTATATAATGAGCAGCAGGTGCGTTGCATCTTCAGGTTTTCGCTGAGGAGCCGAACCGGATAGGCGGCAGCATCAGCAGGGTACAGCGACTGTGGCGACGGGACGTACGTCTCCGTTCCCTCCTTCAGGGAACGAGGGTTACCTTTGTAACCGAGACGTTCCCATTCAGTCGGTCACGTTCGACGTACGTCGGACAGACCGACGAATAGGAATCCCTACCAAAGCGCCACAGGAGCTGCCCCCTTCCAGCGCTCTGTTGCAAGCCACCTGAACCCCCTTGCCTGAGGATGGTGGGACAGGGCTAACACAGAGAGAGTCGATCACTGCTGTTCCCCAAAACCCATTCAGTGAGACTATTGGATAACGCTGGGAAAGCGTACCCTTCGCTGGGAAAGGAACGCTGCGGAAGCCACATCCTTCCCCGAAGGAGTTATGTGGAGAAGTACATATGGACTAACCCTGTAGGGCTGTGCTACATATGGAAGAGCTGGGGTGACTCCAACCCGATGAAGGGTAGGTTCTCCCAGAGGGAAAGACACAGGCTTCGTTTAGGAGCAACCGTGGAACCAACCATATGGGATCCCCGTAGGGTCACACATATGGAACCCAGCCTAAACCCGGTTCTCAAGGATACAACGGAGTATAGGCCTGGCGCCAGACGCTCCGCCACGTCGGCTGCCGAAGGGATATTGGAGGACTCGACAGGGTCTGCCTTGTAGGGACTCTCTGGAGAAAAGAAGCGCATGTAGCGCAGCAAGCCGACACTAAGCCGGGGCCTCTCCGTGCCTCTGACCTGTGGCGAGAACATGGGAGGAGACCGGCTCGACACGAAGGCTATAGTATCTAGCGAACGTGTTAGGTGTCGCCCAGCCCGCAGCTCTACAAATGTCTGTCAGCGAGGCGCCACGAGCCAGCGCCCAGGAGGATGCGACACCTCTCGTGGAGTGAGCATGCAACCTGAGCGGGCAGGGCACACCCTGAGCTTGGTAAGCCAGGGCGATGGCATCCACTATCCAGTGGGCCATCCTCTGCTTGGAGACAGCCTTTCCCTTCTGCTGGCCTCCATAACAGACAAGAGCTGGTCTGAGGTCCTGAGGCTTTAGGTTCTGTCTATGTACAGTCGCAAAGCGCGGACTGGACAGAGTAAAGCCAGGGCTGGGTCTGCCTCCTCCGAGGGCAGCGCTTGCAGGCTCACCACCTGGTCCCTGAAGGGAGTGGTAGGAACCTTGGGCACATAGCCAGGCCGGGGTCTTAGTACCACGTGGCTATCACCCGGCCCGAACTCCAGGCACGATTCGTCGACCGAAAATGACTGCAGGTCCCCTACCCTCTTGATGGAGTCCAATGCCACCAGCAGCAAAGTCTTCATAGACAGAATCTTTAAGTCTGCTGACAGCAAAGGCTCAAAGGGAGCAATCTGAAGTGCTCTCAGCACCAGAGTGAGGTCCCAAGAGGGTATGGAGAGGGGACGAGAAGGATTGCCGTCTCGCCCCCTAAGGAACCTGATGACCAGGACGTGCTGACCAACAGATTTGCCATCTAAGTGGTCGTGGTAAGCGGATATAGCAGCAGTATGGACTTTTGAGGGTGGAGGGGGGACAGCCTACGCTCCAACCCTACTGCAAGAAGGAAAGCACGACTCAGATCGAGCATCTTCGGGGGTCTTCCCGGCGAGAGGGCACCACTCGACGAACAGGTTCCACTTTGGAGGCGTAAGCACGTCTCGTAGACAGTGCACGTGCCGAAGTGATGGTGTTAAGTACCTCAGGGGGTAAGTCACCTAGAACCTCCGCATCCCGTCCAAGGGACCAGACATGGAGTTTCCAGAGGTCTGGACGCGGGTGCCAAAGAGTGCCCAGTCTCTGAGAAAGAAGGTCTTTCCTCAGAGGGATGGGCCAGGGAGAGCTGTCGCGAGGAGTGAGAGTTCTGGGAACCATGTCCGGTTGGGCCAGTAAGGCGCAACTAACAAGACCTGCTCCTCGTCCTCCCTGACTTTGCACAGGGTCTGTGCAAGTAGGCTCACTGGGGGAAACGCATATTTGCGCAGGCCCCGGGGCCAGCTGTGAGCCAGTGCATCTGTCCCGAGTGTCCCCTCGGTCAGAGAGTAAAACAACTGGCAGTGGGAGGTTTCTGGTGAGGCAAACAGGTCTACCTGAGCCTTTCCGAATTCTCTCCAGATCAGCTGAACCACCTGGGGGTGGAGTCGCCACTCTCCTGGCAGCGCAGCTCATGATAGCTCGTCGGCCACACGGTTGAGCACACCGGAGACATGAATGGCGCGAAGCGACCTCAGATGCTTCCGACTCCACAGGAGGAGATGGCGGGCGAGTTGTGACATGCGACGGGAGAGCGTAGACCACCTTGACGGTTGATGTACGCAACGGTCGCAGTGTTGTCCATACGGACCAGTACATGCTTGCCCTGAAGCAGGCCTTTGAGGCGGCTCAGAGCAGGCGTACTGCCAGCAGCTCGAGGCAATTGATGTGCCAATGCAGATGGGGTCCCGTCCAAACCCCTGAGACTGCATGCCCGTATTACGTGGCACCCCAGCCGGTGGCAGAAGCATCTGTGAACACCACAGCATGCCGGGACACCTGTTCTAGGGGCACTCCTGCCCGAAGAAACAAGGGTCCGACCACGGACTGAAGGTTCGGCGGCACTCCTGAGTGATTGGCACCCGGAATGTGCCGCGCTGCCACGCCCATCTCGGGACTCGGCCGTGAAGCCAGTGCTGAAGCGGTCTCATATGAAGCAGACCGAGCGGTGTTACAGCCGCAGCAGCCGCCATATGCCCCAGGAGCCTCTGAAAGAACTTCAGTGGGACCGCTGTCCTGCCATTGAATGTATTCAGGCAGTTCAACACTGACCGAGCACGTTCCTCTGTGAGGCGTGCTATCTGCTCGACCGAATCCAACTCCATACCGAGAAAAGAGATCCTCTGCACCGGGGCGAGTTTGCTCTTTTCCCAGTTGACCTGAAGCCCCAACTGGCTGAGGTGTCTGAGCACCAAATCCCTGTGTTTGCACAACTGATCCCGGGACTGTGCTAGAATGAGCCAGTCGTCGAGATAGTTGAGAATGCGAACACCCCGTTCTCTCATGGGAACAAGGGCTCCCTCCACGACTTTCGTGAAGACGCGGGGAGACAGGGCCAGCCCGAAGGGTAGGACTCTGTACTGATATGCTCGACCTTCGAACGCGAATCTCAGGAATGGCCTGTGTCGCGGAAGAATTGAAACATGGAAGTACGCGTCCTTCAGGTCAATCGCTGCAAACCAATCTCGGGGACGGATGCACTCGAAAATGCGTTTCTGCGTGAGCATTTTGAATGGTAGCTTGTGGAGGCTCCGATTCAAAACTCGCAGGTCCAAGATCGGTCGTAACCCGCCGCTTTTCCTGGGTACAATGAAGTAGGGGCTGTAGAACCCCGACCTCAAATCGGCTGGAGGGACCGGCTCTATCGCGTCCTTCGCCAGTAGGACTGCGATCTCCGCACGCAGGACAGGGGCATCGGCATCTTTCACTGTAGTGAAGAGGACGTCCCTGAACTTGGGGGGGGGAGCCGGGCGAACTGAATCGCAAAGCCGACCCTGATGGTCCGAAGGAGCCAGCGAGACGGACTGGGGAGTGCTAACCCGGCTCGCAGAGACCGTACAAGCAGGACCAAAGGGACCACCGGTGTACCCGCAGCAGGGCAGCGAGGTGGAACACAGGGACACGGCTCGGGGGGCTCTCTTTGTGAGGCGGCCCGAAGCGGCGTACAGTGTGCTAGGCAACACTTACCTGGCTCCACGGATGGACAGAGGGAGCAGTCGAGGCTTTGGCTGCCCGCTGCTCGCTGCTGTCCGCTGGCGACAGAAGAGGGGGATGAGAGTGGTGAGGTTTTTCTCCTCCCACTGCTCTCCAAACCCTCTTCAGACCTGGAAATGGAGGAACTGCTCTTTAAAATTTGGGTACCGCTGCCTCTTGGGTCAGTGGCGGAACAGAAACAAACCCAATAAAGGATTTACCACCTGGCCCTCCTCCAGGGGTGGAAGAGCAGCCCCACCCATCTCTGGGTCGCCCGTCTCAGGGGTGATTCTCACCAACCAGTTAAACAGCTGCAGAGACGGGAGGCGTCATCTCCCCGCAATGGATACAGCAGAGCCTGCTGGGCCGGAGTTTCTTGCAGGGACGACACCCTTGGCGACGAGCAGACTGAGGGGCGGCCCAAGAGGAACTCAATGGTTTGTCATGGGAAGCTCCCCTATCCGCTACTAACTGAGGAGAACCGCTGGGCTCAGTCCTCGACAGTGTCACCGAAAGGCCACCTCATAAGATGGGAGCATTGAGAAAGCATTTAGCTTGACAGCAACCTCTCACACCTCACAAGGTAAGCCAGGGGGCACTTCTGGACCACGGAGGTGGACATCGTCTGGCTGAGGGCCTGCGCCGTGACTTTGATCACGGTTAGTCAACAAGCGCAGCTCAACCCCAGCACAGAACTACCCTCATGCAAAAAGAGTGCCTTGGCCTCACATGCAGGGTGGGTGTGGTCTGTGTACAGCCACCCCATCCAAGAGGGTAGTGAGAGAGGAAAAACTTATGCAGATTGGCACCTTTGGCATTCCATATTTATGGCACCAATATACCCCCATACTGCCAAGTTTTCCATGCACATCTGGAAGACCCAGGAAAGCATGGCTGTAAACTCTGAATCTGAGTCAGCATAAGCACACACCATTACAGTGGGCAGCGTCACCCTCATTTCCAGAGCATAACAGCACTCTCTCCGATGCTGCAATCGACGTCTGTCCCTCAGCTGGAGCTCTGAATGAAATGCTAGGTTCCCCTATGAAAAGGACCAGCAATCCAATCCAGAAACTGCACAGCTTGCAATGCGCTAGAGAGGGAGGGGCCCTAGGGGGTTGGTTCCCCGAAGGAACCCCTCAACCTCATGTCACCCAAGCCATACCAGCAAAGTAGACCTCTTCTGGTGCACCAGAGAGGGCGCTACAATGGAGATTACGCAAGGGAACCGCGCATCTAGAGCGCCGAGCGAGCGCTGGGTTGCCGTGACAACCCGCGCTGCAGCCCGGCAGCTCGACGGCACACGACACGCAGAGGAGCGAGAGGTTTGCTCTCGCTGATCTCCGCGGTCTCCCAGAGTGTCGGGCAGAGCCGCGGCTGTGCTTTTACACACAAGCGGCAGCTGGCCAACAACAGAGGGGACTCAAGCTTCCCGGAGAAAGAAGAGTCACGACCGGCGTGTCGACGTGATCATGTTCTCATATGAAAACATGAACACCCACGAACATAATTTCAGCACGCGCCCAGACATGCGAAACTGTGATCGTGGCCGTCAGTGAGGACAGGAACGATCGCATCCAGAAACACAAGTAAGATGTCGTCTTTAAAAAGACGCGAATCTACTTGTGTAAGCTCTTTCAGGGACTTTACTCTTTTAGAAGTGCTGAAGCACGCAGGGGAACGGCCACCGCAACACAGACAGGGATTGTGTGCAGCCTGTCATGTGCTTTCTCTCTCTTTGAAGGCGCTCACTCTTACCAGCCGTAAAAACGGCTTTTCAGCGCTCAAAAGCGCACCGTACCGGCCGTGAGAACAGCCTTCTGACGCTATTTGCTCAAAACGGCAAACGAAACAGAAAAAGAGAGGACGTCGACCCCGCTGCTGTGCTGTTCGCCCGCACTCGGAAAAAAAGAGAAGTTCAACCAAAAGCTTGACTCGTCTTCTAGCAGACACTCGCTTGTAGAGAACAGGAACAAACACCGTTCGGCTCCGAAGCGAAAAGCTGAAGATGCAACGCACCTGCTGCTCATTATATACCCGCGCTGCGAGGTGAGCAGCTGATGCATATGATTGCATGCCAATGTGCATTGGCTCGTTTAGTTACACTCGAAGTAGATTGGCCTCTCTAGCGAGATTCCTATTCGTCGGTCTGTCCGACGTACGTCGAACGTGACCGACTGAATGGGAACTTACCGTTCTGCCAGTGTTCACCTTTGATATTATAACAGTGATAAGAATTAATCTTGCATTGAAGTATGCGGACGTCATTTTGTTGTGCTGTTGCATCATCATTGATGATGGCTTTTCATAGTTGTGGTGCACACGCTTAACTCCGAGTCGACTGAACTAACTCAATTCAGCTGTTCTGAAACTGAAAACTCAGAGTTCAATTTTTAACTCAGAGTTGGTTGAACCTCCTTATTGAAACGAGCCCCAGATGTCTGTCGTCTATTTTAAACCTTGTTTATATACTGTATAACCACACGTTTGTAACAGTGTAAAAGGAGATTGTCTTGAAAAACGGTATATGTTTTCTGTAAAGACAAGACATTACAAACCCTATGTTTATTTGCAAAGGCCAACACATTTATCCACTAACCATTCAGAAACGTCTAAAAGTTGTAACTTCTTCCTGAGTCTCTCCATCAGTGTCGACTCCGGTTTGAACAATGTAAGGCTGAACACTTTCCTCATTTTGGCTGCGTGAGATTCTCCAGCTTTGTTGTTGTTGAGCTGTTAAAGCTCCGCCCTCTTCTGGAAAGGGGGCGGGAGCAGCAACTCATTTGCATTTAAAGGGACACACACAAAAACTGCGTGTTTTTGCTCACACCCAAATAGAGGCAAATTTGACAAGCTATAATAAAGATCTGTGGGGGATTTTGAGAAGAAACTTCACACACACATTCTGGAGACACCAGAGACTATATTACATTTTGTGAAAAGGGGCATAACAGACAGATAGAACTTCAGTAACATCCGTCTTCATTTACTTTCATTGTAAGCAAATGAGCAGCATAAATATTTTACAAAGCATCGCATTTTGTGTTGGAAAGAAATATCATACAGGTCTGGAACAATATGAGGGTGAGTAAATGGTAAGAAAATTGAACTATTCCTTTAATCCTCTTATATTGCATCCTATGTTGTTCGCTGTTCTGCATGCATCAGTAATCCAGGCATGTCTGCTGTTCTGTCTTACATGAGCATGAATGAAGATTTACCCATGTTAAATTACCTTCAAGTGGCCAGTAATAAAATGGGGCAGCAGATAGACAGTTCTAGTGAATTTAACCTTGACGGTGAGGAGGTTTCAGACGTCTCTCCAAACATTTCAAGGAGCTCTGGGACTTGCAGTGCCGGGTCTGTGAGTGAATAATGAGTGAAGAGAAACTCCCTCATAATGGCAAGATTTATGAACTCTCACCACCAATTAATCCCTGAGGGTGAGAAAAGACCACAAAAAGAGCAGAAAAGAGAGATAGAAAGGCAGACAGACAGACAGACAGACAGACAGACAGACAGACAGATAGATAGATAGATAGATAGATAGATAGATAGATAGATAGATAGATAGATAGATAGATAGATAGATAGATAGATAGATAGATAGATAGATAGATAGATAGATTTTAATGTGATTATACTTCTATAATTTTCAATACATCTATTCAATTAAGGTTTGAAGTTGTTTTTTTTCTCTCTAAATTCTCTAATAATTTGATCTGCATCTATGCAAACCCGACATTTTGTAGGAAGCGTATCATATTCAAGAAAGACCAGCAGTTTTTCCGTATGACCTTAACATCTGTGTGACCTTGGTCTGGTCGGTGTCTCTGCGGAGCCTTGCTGCAGCTGAGCAGCCATGCATCACTGACCTGTTATGAGTTAAGCCGCCGCTCTCTGCATCTCTGTGGAATCATGGGTGAAAGGTACCGTTGCACTGAAGCGGAGCAGGAGGCTTGCTCTGATAGAGGTGTTCACCTTGGCGCAGGAGGTGACTGAACCGGAGATATTGTTCCCAGCAGGGCTGCAGATGCTATCCTCACTGCAAGTCTCCCCAGTGCCAACAATAATGCTTTTGTACCCAATATAGTGTAGAGCAGCAGTTTTTCCTCACTGTAAGATGTTTGTTAGTGTTATTGTACAAGGTTTGACACTTCAACACCTTTTGAGTTTGAATACAGCTTGAGTCATTGAATCAGTCTAGATCCTGCAACCCCCTCTTTCGACTTATCATTTCTTGTCAATTCGATGGTGTAAGTCAAAAAATTGAAATGCGGCAAAAGTACAAAAGTAATGTTCCATACATAGCTGCAATCAGGAATTAAACCCCCAAAACAAACATTACATCTCATTTATTTTCATAGTATCAATGAAAAATACTACTACTACTACTACTACTACTACTACTAATAATAATAATAATAATAATAATAAATATATATATATATATATATATATATATATATATATATATATATATATATATATATATATATATATATATATATATATATATATATATATATTTAAAAATATATCTTTTTGTGTGTGTTCCACAGAAGAGGAAAAATGTAACTGGTGCTGGTGGAAACGTGTCTAGATAACAGACACCAAAGCTGGCTCTATGACTGTTCAGACCATCTTCAACTGGTGCCTCAAATTTTACAGTGTTTTAACATGTGGGTCAGGAGGTATGGAGTCAAATCCATTTATGTAAACCAATTATTTGCATAATAAAATATTGCAAAAGAAAACAAAGGTTTTCAAAAAAGAAAGGTTTTTGGAAACAAAAACTAGAATCGCAAAATATAAATAAAATAGAGCAAAAATAAAGATACAATTATTTGCCAAAATTAATTACGGCTGTAAAAGAAGCCTAAGAACATTGGTCCTATTTTATTGCTTCAACAGATTTTAAGCAGCAATGATTTTGCAACATATTTTCCATGGCCATACCAATTCATTTGCAACGCTCCTTTTATTCTGTTTCAGTCAATCGAGAGCTAGTGATGCTGTTTTCCCTTTGCAATTCATTTGTCTGTGCATTTCACTTTATGTCATTGTTTTGAAATGGGTTTGGAGTCTAGGGAATGGTGTGTGACCACACCTCTCTCGACATCATCAGCTGGAGACGCAGACACAACAGATCAAGGCACCATGGCTTTCATTCACCAACATTAAAACATGCACATTTGCTAAAATTAAAGAAGTTAGAGATCAGATGGTTCATGTTAGGAGTAATAATAAACACCACTTTAACTGAAGTAGGCAGCATCTGCTGTTTATTTCTCTTAATGTGCACACTTTTTGTAGCATTAAAATGTGTATGGTTTCATTTTGTTTAAATGTGTATTGACAGTGTTTGCTTTAATTCTCTTAACCTGCAGGAGGACGCCACGCACTAGCATTTTTTGTTTACATTAGTTCAAAGTTACTGTTAGTTTTCATGCAAAATAGTGTAATTAACATGACAAACTGTACATCATTAAAAAGATCTAGCTGTAGGCATTCAGCAACCTTGGAAAAGACACACAAGCACTTTTTCTCCTCAGGAATTATTTTTTGACAGCTGTTTTACTCAAAAAATCTTACATTGACGGTAATTTCTTAATTTGTGTCAGGAGTTATGAAAATGAAAAATGGAGTCAGTACCTTTAATATGAAATATGAGCCTCATTCATTGAGGAAAAACAACAACAATACAAAACAAACAGCAAAAAATAAATAAATAAATAAATAAAAACTTCTGTACAGTCGTCATGAAAGAAGTAAACAACATCCTTCAGGGCTTTTAGTTCAAAAGCATGCACATGTGGAAAAATAAATATTGATTCTCATACAATTACTTCAAATATAGATATAGTCTATAAAGAGAAGTTATATTTATTCTATTTTTACTCAAAATGAGGAGATGTGAGCATTATGGAGTGCTAAACACTCTCATGTAATGTCCGTTTCATTCATACTGAAAGCCAGAGGGCGCCCTCGCACAAAATGTCTGCAAGTGAGACTCATAAAGTCATCAAACTAATGAAGTTCCAGGAAAACCCATGTATGGACAAAGGCATCCAGGGGTTAATGTCAGATGACAAGCTTTGTGTTCAGAGTCTGTTTTCAACGGGATTGCTGCTGGTTTATGAAGATGCTCTTCGTCAAATGCAAACTGATATCTCCCTCCCTTCTTTTTTTCCTGAGGAGAAAAAGTGCTTGTGTGTCTTTTCCAAGGTTGCTGAATGCCTACAGCTAGTCTTTTGATGTCCAAGAAACCTGAAAGACCAGCCATTTATTTTCAGTGTGAGAAAGAAACTTTATGGAGGTAATGTACAGTTATGGATTGCGCCGAAACCAGAAGTCATTTTAGGTAAGAAAACCAATATGACTTTTGTAATACACTCTAATATGGACTTGTTGGACAAGTTATATGCACACTCTTCAATCATGTTTCACAAAAATAGATATTTGTTGGGTTTTGAAATAATAAGAAGTGTTGAGAACTGAAGACAAAAAGTATTGTGACACTGTATGTGTCTGACAAACATTTCTGAAACGTCCATATTTAATGTGATGAACTATGTCAACAGCCACTGTATAATTACTCCAGCAACAGACCTGAGGGACCTGCATGCTTTCAACCTACCAAAACCTATAATTGACAATCCAAACGGATTCTTAAAACACACTCATTCTAAGGGTTATTATATAATCAGTGTTCTTTTAGAACGAGCGAACCTCAACAAACCAAATTTTCCAGTCAGTTCCCAAGTCCCAGCCTACATTTTGGCCCCTTGAATATCCTGTTCTTTAATACATCCAATTACAAAATAAAATGTGTGGCAAAAAACTATTTCATTTTGTCTTTACAAATGTCCTAGCTCAGTGGTGTCCAATCCTGCTCCTGGAGGGCCAATGTCTTCCAGTATTCGCTGGTTCAGGTGTGTATAATTAGGGTTGGGACTACATTTTGCCGGATGGTTGCCCCTCCAGAAGCAGGATTTGTCCACCAGCTTCACTACTTTTCCACTTCACAGGGCTTTGCTCATCCACCCAACTTCACCACTTAACCATACTGTTCAACCAGCTAGAACAGCACCAAGAACTGTATCCCTTCCCTCACAAAAAAAACAGGGATGTTACAGTCCTCGCTACTTTTCAGAAGGACTTGCAGTATACGAAGAGACTTTATGAGGTGTGAAGGCCAATTTGAACACAGCTCTTGTCTGCTGACTCAAGTTTTCCATCACTTCCTACAAGCTCCTTGAATATCAAAAATGTCACACTTACAAACCGGAAAGAGTGTGACACAGTGCAAAGCATTCTGAATTGGGAAATACAACAAGGCAAAAGTTTTGTCGTGTGAAGCCCTCATAAATAATCCATCAAGAAGTGACAGTTGGATGGTGCTGGCAGCGATGGCTGCTATCTCACGAAGACTGTAGTAGTTTAGATCAATTAAGTCTGCCTTCAAACCACTGTTTGGCAGCAGTGTTCTCTGCCTGTACATGTTTCTGAATGTGTCATAATCACATTTCACTTCAATGTGCCAAAAAAATAAAAGTTCACTTTAAAAAGTTCAATAGATTTCAAGGTGGTTTCATGTTGCAAGAGCGATTTCCAGTCTTTCAGTAGAGATTTATCATGAACTATGAGCAAAAAGGTATACGATTCTTCCATTTTTATTTTTTTTTCCCCATAAATAATTTTCATACATAACCAATTTGCCTTATGAAAAGCTTTAGTTTTATCCTCTTCACAGTTAGACATCCCAAAAATTATACTGTGTAATTTTCACAGAATAGCTCTGTTAAAAAAAGTCTTCCAGTCTACTGCCTTCTAAGGGAGCATACTAACCTAAATTGAATCTCTTTAGTGACTGATTTGAAACATTCATGATAGACAGAAACCCACTGACAGCGATCCTCGTGAGAAGTTCATGAGAGACATACAGTTGATTCCAAAAGAGCTGAAAGAGTTCCAAAAGAGTCGCACAAAGTACTGGGTAGAATAGTCTGGAATTAATTTACAATCAACAATTTTGTTGACAACTTGTCTTTCATCTTGAATGGATTTTTTTTTTTGTGTGCTTGTATAATAAATGAGTAATAGATGCATAATAAATTTGCAAAAGCAATGCATTTTGAGATTGCCTTTGAAGGATATATCATGGAAGCTTGTTTTCACCACTAAAAAAAAAAATATATATATATATATATATATATATATATATATATATATATATATATATATATATATATATATATATATATATATATATATAGGGTAATTGCGAATTTGTATTTCACAATTTTGACTTCTTTTCTCAGAATTGCAAGATATAAACTCAGTTGTGAGAAATAAAGTCAGAATTGCAAGTTATAAACTCACAATAGCGAGTTATAAAGTACAATTTCTAAGGAAAAAAAATACTTTTTTCTTGGAATTGCGAGTTTATGTCTCACAGTTCTGACTTTATAACATAAAATTGCATGTAATAAAGTCAGAATTTTTAGTTATAATGTCAAAATCACAAAATATAAGTCACAATTATGAGAAATAGTCAGTTTTCTTAGTAATAGTTTTCTTGCAATTCTGATGTTTCTCAAAATTGCGAGTTTGTATCTCACAATTCTGACTTCTTTTCTCACAATTGTGAGATAAACTCACAATAACGAGTTATAAAGTCCAATTTTGAGGGTAGTCAGAATTGCGAGAAATAAACAAAATTCTGAGAAAAAAAATCAGAATTGTGAGTCTATACAGTTCTGACTATAGCACACAAATCATTCAATTCTGACTTTTTACAGTTACTCGCAATTCTTACTTTATAACTCACAATTGTGTCAGAATTCAGAGATATAAATTTTATATCATGCAATTCTCAGAAAAAAATTGCGATAAAAAGAATTACGAGATAAAAAGTCACAATTCCCTTTTTTTATTTTTTGTTCAGTGGCAGAAAAAAAGCTTCCATAATATATGCATTGCTGACTTAAAAACAGTCAAAAATTATGTAGCCTGCAAGGAAGTATAACTTTGTTGCCTAATAGTAAGCACACCTACAGTAGGTCTTAAAATACTGTCTATTATTAAAAGCTCACTAAGCTTTTAAACACCTACAGAACAGCCCTACAACACATTCATTTCATATGTATCTTTGTCAAATGAAGTCAAAAATGTGACAAAAACTAAGAATGTTGTGGTGTCGTGCATTAAGCTCATGACTTGAAATCCAGACGCTTGCAGGTTTGTTCTCTGCAAGAAGTGAGCCATAAGCTATTATCCATGTGCCCTTTAATTTGAGAAAGACACTTAACCCCGGGTTACTCCGGGCTGACTGACCCTATAACAAGTCTACTGGAAGTCACTTTAGATAAAAGCATCCACTAAATGACTGCTTGCAAAATTGGATTGTTTACCAGTTTTATCAGACTCACACACATTCACACTGAAACAAAAAGATGCAGTTTATATACTGCTAATACGGCTGTCTTGATTATAGCACTGGTTGCGATTCGGGTAATATAGACGTCAACTCATATTATGAAAGTGTCAGTGGTATTCAAATTTCAGTGTTTTATGTCAAGGCCTATAAATGTCCAATGAAAAGTGCACTGCTGTCATTATCACCGCCGAACTGTTTTACTGTTGCCAATTAAAATGTAATGATCAACCCATATACCTTGTCTTCTGTAAGAAATAGCTAGCTGTATAATTTATATTCTCCATATGGCGTCCTAATGTGGGAATCCATCAAAAAACAGATGACACCATAAACACGATAGACACCACATTTATTTGAGTTCATTATATATGCACAACTATATAAGACTTATATTACAGTGAGACAATGAAATCTGGCATGTTTGTAACTAGCTTTTTTTTAACATCTTCATTTAGTATCTTCCATTTTGTTCGCTTAGCTTCGTTAAGCTTGTTCTGTGTCAGATGGCACAATGACAAAACATAACTATACTGTTTTTGTTTTTTTTATCACCATATACAATTCACAAATATATCACAAAAATATAAATAGGAAAAATAGAGGAATAAAAGCTTGACAAAGATTTATTTTTCTTAACAATCATGCAAAATAAATCAATTTTGATTCTTTAAATTTCATGCCCTGGAGATGAAAAAAATAATGTGGAAATGGGTTTAAACAGTAAATCAAAATGTTCTGTGATGTGAGTGTTAACATCCTCAGTTAAAATGGCTCTGTCAGGAGGTCCACAAACAAGAGCATTTATTTGTCAGGGACTTGTCAGCATGAGCGTAAGGCTGCAGTGTGAAAATGTCAGATGAGTGGTCGGGAAAGGTAATTAAACGTTGTGTGCACAAGCACTGGGAAGCCTCTGTTTGGGGATTGTGGGACAGCTGACCCTCAGTAACTCCTCCTCCATCTCTTTCCCTGTAGAATCAGTTTGCAGCTGAAATTGTAGCTCACAAGAGAGGTGGTTGACTGGGCCGGGGTGACGGTTAGTGCGGTTGCATATGGGCAAGTTTTGCCGTTGCACAGCGTGTGCTGCAGGCAGAATTATAATGCGGTCATCAATAACCCCAAACAGCTGCTCTGAAAGAAACACTCATGTGAGTGAATGCCATGATGGAGAACTTCCTGAGGAAAAAAAAAGGGGCTAAATTGGTAAATCCAACATTTATTCATTGCCAGTTATTTTGGATTAGTTTAAACTGCATGTATGCTTGAGTTCATGCTGTGTCAGTATTCATTCTGACATCTAAAAATATACTTGACTAGTCTGCAGGACAGTGTTTAGCCAATATAAATTACTTAAAATGTTCAGTTCAGAAATGAAATGTCCAGTGAGCGGCACTAAAAGGTTAATGCTTTCAATCGCATTTGAAAAAAACCTACACTGAACCTATCTGATTGTTTTAACAAAAGCAACCTTGAGATAAAATGTGTTTGCTGAAGCAACCGTGCCACTTTAGTTTCCTCTACAACTCTTTGAGCTCTTTTACTAGCACTCGAGTTTAACGGACACCCGAAGTCTTCACATCACAAGAGCAATGCTGTATCAGGGGAGATACTGAGCAAGTTCACTACATTAAAAAAGCCAAACATAATGGAGCTGGTTATGTGATGCAAACATCAAAACATATTAGTCTATAAATCATGCAGTGTGGTAAAAATGTTTTAAGGTCATAACATAATACTGTGAAAGGAAACTGTGCAAAAATCAATAAAATAAAAAAAATAAGTCTTTATATATCAATAATCTGACATTAACTTTTTTTTTTTTTTTCACCAGACACTGTGGCTAGTCGTTTTCCAAAGTTACTAGACATCCAGCAGATTCAGTAGACATTGATATCATGTAACCTTAGGGAAAAACTGCCACATAACCTCATAATTTGGCAGCAGGTATATTAGGCTGCTGTCACTTTAAAACCTGACACACGGAGTCATTATACCATTACACATGCATTTTCTCTCTCAACTGTTTATGTTCACTTCAAACATAACTGACTGTGTTTACATGAACGCTCATCATTTTGACATTATTTGTTTGTGTATTTGACTGTTTAAGAGCAATAAGCAGCGAAAAAGAACTCAATTTAGTACTGAGAGGCGGCTTTATGTGTGCGCACTTTGGGTGTGAGAACAAAATCTGTGGGAATGAGTAAAATCATGCGCAATACACGCAATCCCACTGCAAAATTCAAGCCCTGAAACACCAACAATATTCTTCCGGTGCAAATGAAACGGGTGAGTGAGGGGAGGAGAGATGTTGGAGAGATGAGAGAGAAAGAGCAGCTGGTATCGTGTGTCTGCTCTGTGGAAAATCAGTATTGGAAGCATTTCAGTATCGATATGTATCAAAAAATTTATGTTTTTGGCAACACTATATTGTAATTAGTTCATTATTTCAGATGCATTTTTAAAAGACCACAGTTGAAATATTTATACATTATGTATAAAATTCAACCCACCAAAATGGCTAGTAGGAGCGACTGTATTACACGCCGCTGCTGAAATACTCACAAAAATGGTTGGTGTCTCTCTCTCTCTCACACACACACACACACACAAACACACAAACACACATATAACCAAAGTCCTACTAGTCCAAAGGCATCCAGAAGTTCAAAAAGTTTTGCATGAGCAGCATCCATTGACAAGTGAGAATTTCGGTCAGACAGGTGCAGTTGTGCTTTATGAAGTCCAGTTGTGCTTCATTTCAAACCGACCTGACTCTTTCCACATCATTTAAACACATCTAACTCAGTCCTATCAGTCAAACACTCCAGCGTGTAGCCATCGTTACTGTGATGCAGTCATCCGTGTGTGGGGGTGTTTGATATATTTTGAAAGAGTTTTGCTAGTTTACCTGCAATTTCAGCTTTTATCAGCCATGGCCATATGGTGTTCCTCACTGGACTTGTATGAACACAGTCTGGCTTGTTGATAAAAGTGTTTCCTTTACTTTAGATGTATGACTTTTAACCTATAACTCAAGAGGTGTCTTTACCTCCATCTTTACTCTTTTGTTGTTCTTCTGAACCCCTCCAACTTTAGTGTCGCTCCTTCGATTGAAGGGTTTGTATTCATCTGCGTTGTGTTCGGGGAAATTTAACACAAAACATGCAAATTTAAAATATATACTTCTTTTTTTTTTTTAAAACATTGCATTAAATGATTAATTAAAAATTAAATACATACAGAATAAAATACAACCATCACTAAAGCCTGTATGTGTTGGTCCAGTGCTACATTTTTACAGGAAAATACTGTAAAAAACCTGTTTACGGTGAAAATTTGTAAATTGTTTAATGTTACATTACATGTAATTTTACTGTAAAATATTATCAAATTTACAGTTTTTGGTAACACTTTATAATACTGATCCTTCATTAATGAATAACTACACAGGAACAAGTGAGTAATGCATTATTAACACTTTAGTAACTACAATTAACTAACAAGAAACTCTGATGAATGAATCAGTAAGTAATAGTGCTCAGTTGAAGGTGATAGTTCACTATTAGCTAATCAATAACTACAGTTTTGTTCATACTCCCAGAGGACTACTAGAAAAGGTTCATAATTAATATGAATAATGCATTATGTCTAATTACTGTCTAATGCCTAATAACTCAAGTGTTACTACATCAGGAATTACTTATTATTTGGAAGTTTTCAAAGGGTACATTTACATGTTAACAAAGTAAAAAAAAAGGGAAACGTTTTTTCTCTGTACAGATGTCAAAATAATCCCGGTTCACACGGATCCACGAAAATGACTAAAATCGCTGTATTAACTAACTGTTAACTATGACTTTTCCTCAGTAAACACATAATTACTGCTTATTAATAGTTAGTTAAATTTAGGTATTGGGTAGGATTACAGGATGTAGAATAAGGCATTAATATGTGCTTTATAAGTATATATTTATATTATATTTTTATATTATATAAGTTATCAGCAATGTACATTAGGATGTTTTGTTTTACATTTTCTGTTATTTAGTTGATGTTTATTGCATTATTTTAGTGTCATGCATGTTTTTGTGATTATGACCCTCTGTGTTTTTGCTTTTGATGTATATCAGAAATGGGGGCAAATTTGTTGTCTCTTTCAAGGTCCACCGCGTACACTGCTAAATGTACTGCACTGGATCATACAAGAAATAGGATACATAAACACACTGGCAAAACATAATCTTATTTGATTTGAAGATCACAGAACCATTCAGGGTAATTCTGGCCCAATATTAACCTCTGCCCATCTCTCTCTCTCTCTCTCATTGTTCTTTCATCCTTTACTCTTCAGGTCCATGTCCAGTTTTAGTTGGAGACGGCGTATATGAGACACAGGTGCAGCTGCTCTTGCCAGGTCCCAACGGTCGTTTTACTTGTGAATGAGCTGAGATAGAAAATAACCCCAGAGAGCTTGTCATTACCCATTTATGTCCCCGCCAACTTCTCTCACTCTCTCCATTCGTCATTCGATTGGAACACCTTAAGAACTGCCTGTTGTTCATTGTCTGTGTCGCCACTCTCCGAGTCTTTTGATAAGGGTCACAGTGATCTGTATATTATTATTTCTACTTATAGGATCTAATCATTGTCTGACTGTGGCTTTGGATGGATTCTCCTGCCAAATAGCTTTCTTCCACGCAGGCCTTGGGACATTGTGTCCTGTTCCTGTTGTGAGACTGACCCCTCTGCTTGAGAACCATCTGTGACACTCCCAACTTGGACAGATGTTTTGTGGACTCATTATTCAAAGCTGCACAACAGATGGAGGAAATTCATAAAACGGTATTTCAAATGAGGCTTCAGCTCCTCGTGCTGCACTTCAAAAATCGTCACCTGAGAATTCCACACTTACATACAGATAATGTAGTAAGCCATCCAAATCGTTTACTGATAGACATTAGAGTTGCACAATTAGTATATATCAATATTTTGAAACACAGGCTCATTGGCAAAATTAATATTAGTAAAACTCCAAAAACTTATATACATTAAATTCACTGCAGTTTCCATCTGAAATGATCATTAGTGACAGTAAATCAACAACTTTTATACCGTTTCAAATTATTATTTTTTAATTACAGGGGCAGATTATGGATTAAAAAAGTCTTATGATTGTGCTGTTCTTTACACAATACTTTGTGATGACCTAAAAACACTTTCATCATAGTGCATGATTTGTAAACTAATACATTTTGATGTTTGCATCACATAATCAGCTCTTTTCTGATGCAGTAAACTTGCTCAGTAGCTCACCTGATACAGCAGTGCACTCGTGATGTGAAGCGCTCAGGTATGAGTCCTGTGAAACACTAATCACAATGAAATAAATAAAGGACTTGAAGAGGCAAGAGGCAAAATGTCATGGTTGCTTTTTTTATCTTGTCACATGTGTTGTCTTTAACACTTTCGGTTAGGTGTAGGGTTACGTTATAGAGCATTAACCTTTTCAACGAAACTCACCAGACATCTAATTTCTGAACTGCGAAACGTACAACAACCAATGTAATAAAACATTGCCAGAATCACTTTAATTGGTTTCAGATAAAACTGGACTTTTCACTTTGAATGTGTTCCGAAACATGTAACATTTTTATCAGGGTTGGTATTTTATAAATTATCAACCACTTTATTAGTCTCAACCTCAGATGAAAGATTCTTTTATGTACAGTTTATGTACCTTTTCAGCTTTATGCAAAAAATAAAAAAAAAATTATATATATATATATATATATATATATATATATATATATATATATATATATATATATATATATATATATATATAGTAACAAAGTACAGGGTCGAGACACAGCAATGGCAATAGAGAAGGCAAAACAGAATCAGAAACAGGGACAGGCTTGGGCCGAGGCAGGTTGCAAACATACACGGTCCAAAAATCAGGTGAAAGGTCAGGGCATACAATCCCAATCCAATAAACAGGCAATAGTCAGCGAGAATCAAGCAAGATCAAACACAGAATAAGCATCCACAAAAGAAACGCTCAGAACTGACCACCTTAGAAAATCAAGACTTCGCAATAGTGGTGTGTGTGTGATGAACTGCAGGTGTGTGTGTGCAGTCAGTCCCAGGTATGAGGGCCTATGGGAAATGGAGTCCGGATAGCAACAGTCAATATTCTGATGAGAGCTTACGCAAACAAATGTACTATGGTTGGTCATTTTACGTATGCTCAAGGTGGCCGTGGGTCCTTAAAAGGTCTTTCAATGTCTTAAAGTTTTACTAATAAAAAGTATTTGACTTATATTTTACTAAATACAAAGTATTACATTTTCTTCAGTTTTGATGGGTCTTAAATATTTATCCAGTCTGACTGTTTACAATCATTGGACAGACCAAAGTTTTTGGGTTTTTTTTGCTGCGATACTTTCTGCATGATCAGAGAAAAGGTTGAACTACAGCTAACTGACCAGCCTCCTAACTAGTTTAAAATTGGTTAATGAATGTTTATTAAAAAATGACTTGAGAACGATGAGTCCACACAATCTCATTCCTATGGAAGAGGATTAGGGCCAAGCAATATAAAAAAATAAAACCATCTCGAGATTACAATTTTGACAATTAAATTTCGAGAAAAAGGTTGTTAGATTATGACAACAAATTTGTTAAATTATGAGAAAAATGTTGAGAAATTTGTTGAGAAAAAATGTTCAGAATAAAGTCATTAAATTAACAAATTTATTCTCGTAATTTAGCGAATTTGTTCTCGTAATTTAATTACTTTTTTCTCGTAATTTAATGACTTTATTCTCAACATTTTATCTCGACTTTTTTATCGAAAATTAACGACATTTTTCTCATAGTTTAACAAATTTGTTCTCGTAATTTAACAACTTTTTTATTGTAATTTAATGAGTTTATTCTCAACATTTTATTTCAACTTTTTTCTCGAAATTTAACAAGTTTAATCTTGAGATGGTTTTATTTATCCTCTTCTGTACATTCCTAAATGACAACGATTCACCTGTCAATTAAACTTTTGACAAAATCACAGCGGAACATTCAAAGTTGCGTTGGCGCTGCCGCTGACCCAGAGACAGCAGTTGTCATGTTTAGGTATGAAACTGTTTTACAAACAGTATTTTCAACCACACATTATTGTTATTTCTGTTATAGATATTTATAACATCATAGAAGAACTGGGATAAAAAGTGTATAATTCAGATATAAACACAGATATCTACGTTACCGATCAAAATAGAGTGAATCATCTATTGTAACCTGGTGCTTCAAATAACGATTGTATCAACTGCATCGTTACGCCACTAGGTGGTGACAAGAGACTGCTAAAAATGTATTTGTCATTGAATCATTCACTCAAGAGATTCGTTCAAAAATGCAGATTCATCCAGTAATGAAACAATGAAGTACTTATAAGTGACTTGATTTAATAAATTATCTAAGCATTTTTTTTTTTTTAATAATTCATTCAGATTCATTAAACATTTTAAATAGACTGCAGCAATTAACATTTGTCAGAACCGCTTGTAACATGTTATTTTGTTTAGTAGTCTGTTCAGAATCAAAACCCAAAAATCGTGATTCTTAATGTATCCAGAATTTTCTAAAATGACCTATTAAAAAGGTCTTTAGTCTTAAATTTAACTTGTCTGTGTGCTTCCTGGCTCACTGGTGAGCAAAAGTGCAAATTGGATAGAGATGGTCATGTGAAAGGTTTATCTGTGTTGGAGAGATCGGGTGCTGGCTGCCCTCCTCTTGTCCTCCCGATAGCTTCAGCAGTACTCGACATCATAATGCTGCTATTTACAGCATCTACTCAATAAGGCAATATCTTCAGATCGATTTTTACAGCTGCTCACCCTCAACCCTTCTTCAAGCACACTGGATTTGATAACTCAAGTGCTATTGATTTCTCTATAAGCAAAAATAGTCTTTCTCTGGGCAGGCATGGACAACAGCTGTGGGGACAACCTTCCAAAGTTTGTTTCTTTCTTTTCTTTTTTATCTGAGAGGTTTCACCCTTTTTTTCTCTCACACTTTTTTCCCGCTCTATTGTTTACCTTTACCAGAGAAAATGGTCATATAATACGAGCAACTTCAGCAAGGACATGAATCTCCAGCACTGAAAGCCACGCATGCCAGCCTCATGTTTCTGCCGCTGCCTCATAAGACGCAGTCGTCCAGCGTGATGGCTACACATTGTCACGGAGTAAATAAGACAACGCTTCTTAACAGAATCTGAAAATCATATACTTCCTTACTATATAGTAGGCAAAAAACAGTATGTGACAAAAGAATTCACAGTACTCATAAAAGAGTAGGCAAAAAGTGCCCGGATGATCTACTGTTTCTAGTGAAATTCAGAGCAGCGCCATGACAGGTATGAAAGCAAGTCTGTGTTTACAATGGCATGTACTGTAAAAAGCTGTATAAAGCTCCTAGATCACTTATAATTCTCCCCAGCTCATGTTGTATGGAGTTTCTTGTCTACTTAAATTCCTTGGAAAGACTTGTTTCGTCTGCAGAACTATCCAAAAACAGTACAACACACGGAAGAGATGTAAGTCTACAATCACAGCCTCGCTTTCATTCCCATTAGAAATCAAAGATGGCCCTGCTGTAAATAAACTTTTGCTCCCTAAAAAATCCCACAACGCACTGTGAAATCCAGGAAGCACTGATGCTCGCTATGCTCCCTTAACGAAAGTTCTAAAGCATGAAACTTAAATCACGTGAGCCAACTCACTACACATAACGACACGCAATAGATGTTTTTAAAAATACAAACCATTATTTTATTGGGTAACACTTTATTTGAAGGGGTGTGCATAAGACTGACATGACACCTTCATGATCATGACATGTCATTGATATTATGCATGTTTATGACAACTGTCATTAAGTGTCATTCGCTCAATTATGTCATTTTTAATGAAAAGATGACATTGTTTGAGATGTCTGTGTCATGCCAACTTGACATTACAACATCATAACATGACAAAGCAGATTAATTATCAAACTTACGAAACTTAGCTTTATGGGTTAAAATTACATTACATTATTTTGGTAACACTTCAGTATAGGGAACACATAACTATTATCTATGATTTTTCCCTCAATAAACTCCTAATTTACTGCTTATTAATAGTTAATTGTTAAGTTTAGGTATTGGGTAGGATTAAGAATGTAGAATAAGGTCATGCAGAATACAGCATTAATATGTGCTTTATAATTACTAATAAACAGCCAATAATCTAGTAATATGCATGCTAATAGTAATAAGCAACTAGTTAAAATATCCTAAAATAAAGTGTTACCATTTTTTTTTATAACAGTGTCATTTTTTTAAGAAATATGAAATTGTCTATTATCTGACCTTCTGTTGGAGGAAACTTAAAAAAAAAAAAAAAAAAAATGACAGAGTATTAACACTTAGTGACATTTTAATGACAAGTTCAATTTGTACCACAGAAAAAAAGTGGTCAGAAAAATATTCATGACACTATTATAATGGCCTCATGACAGCCAATGTCAAAACCAACCACATGACAGTTTAATGTAATGTTAACCCATAAAGCTAAATAATGTCATTTTTTCATAACAAAGACATCTCAAACAATGTCATCTGTGTATTAAAATGACATAATTGAGCGAATGACACTTAATGACAGTCATCATAAACATGATAAAACCTCCTTCATATCAATGACATGTCATGATTATGAAGGTGTCATGTCAGTCTTATGCACACCCCTTCAAGTAAAGTGTTACCTTTTATTATATTTCAGCATGAACATAGATCACTAGATGGGTAATGCACATAATCTAGCTAACATTTATAATTTATTTAAGGCTGAAATGTTGCAAGTATATGTAACAAGCAAAGTATTTCTGTCAGGACCACTATGGTCAAATATGATTGATAATGCATAGAGTTTGTATTGGCGGTATGGTTCTGTTCTGGGCAAGAACTCCCTGTGCATCCATTCAGGTTGGGCAAAAATACATCACAATGTATTTTAAAATAAAATACCAAATACCTTAATTTTAAGTGTATCAAAATAAAACTACAAAATACAGCAGCCACAAAATTATCAAAATAAACTACAGTATTTTTTGTATTTTAAAAATACTACAAAATACCTTTACAAGTGAGCATGGAATTTCTTCGCAAACCTTCCATCAATTGGCCTATTTGATCGATCTCTTAACCATTACACTGACTTCATTAAGTACACAACGTTTGATAGCGACAGCTTTTCTATGCCCGAGTCATGCAATAAATCTGACATATGCAACCAGTTAACGGCACAAATATGTAGGATTTGACTTGTGTACTTTCATTATCCCCAAAAAATCCAGAGAAATAAGCAATTTGAACCAGGACACAGACCATGTCCGTGCGTTGCCTATCAATGGCATCATTACTCATTGGAAACAGGACTTGCCGACATCTTGAAAGTGACGTCAACTGACATGTCTCGCTGAGGTCGGGGTTGATCGATGTATCCCGACTTCAGAGGTCGAATGTCCCACTTTGAGTGGCATTCCGGACGTTATTTCCTAGAAGGAGGTATACAGATCCAACTTCCCATAAGAACACAGGCATGGGAACAATGGGAACAAAACTATACTTCAGAATAAGAGTCCACAACACAAGACCGGTGAAACAAGACAGGAATGTAACAGCACCACTGGAAACAGACATTTGTCGCACTTATAGACTGTATGAAGATTAAATTAGGAATATTTTCTTAAAAAATTAATTAAGGACTTCAGGATTAACAGAACAGTACAGACAGGAGAGTTTGATCAAGGTTAGAGCTAAACTCTGCAGGAAAGTGGACATTGAGGGTCAGAGTTGAGAACCCCAAAATAGTGTCTAAACCAGGGGTGTCCAATCCCGCTCCTGGAGTGCCACTGTCCTTCACAGTTTAGCTCCAACCTGTCTCAACACACCTGCCTGGAAGTTTCTAGTATGCAACCTTGATTACCTGGTTCAGGTGTTTATCAAGGGTTGGAGCTGAACTCTGCAGGACAGTGGCCCTTCAGGAGCAGGATTGAACACCCCTGGTCTAAACCATATCTGTGTCACTGAATTAACTTAATTAGCTCGTCCAGGTGTGTGTGAGGGCTTGAGCTAAACTCTGCAGGAAAGCAGATCTCGAGGGCCAGAGTTCAGATTGGCATTAGTTCTTCAATAGTATTCACTCACCAAGATTTATTTTCGCAGACAGCTAACTGGTTGATTGATTGATGAAATAAATTGCAAGAAGCTTTATTTCACTGCAGTTGTTTTAGAATGATATTTTTTCAGTCATAAGTATTTCTTGATTAGTCCTGTGAGACACGCTACAAACCCGATTCCAAAAAGTTGGGACACTGTACAAATTGTGAATAAAAAAGGAATGCAATAATTTACAAATCTCATTAACTTATATTTTATTCACAATAGAATATAGATAACATATCAAATGTTGAAAGTGAGACATTTTGAAATGTCATGCCAAATATTGGCTCATTTTGGATTTCATGAGAGCTACACATTCCAAAAAAGTTGGGACAGGTAGCAATACGAGGCCGGAAAAGTTAAATGTACATATAAGGAACAGCTGGAGGACCAATTTGTTGTTTATTAGGTCAATTGGCAACATGATTGGGTATAAAAAGAGCCTCTCAGAGTGGCAGTGTCTCTCAGAAGTCAAGATGGGCAGAGGATCACCAATTCCCCCAATGCTGCGGCCAAAAATAGTGGAGCAATATCAGAAAGGAGCTTCTCAGAGAAAAATTGCAAAGATTTTGAAGTTATCATCATCTACAGTGCATAATATCATCCAAAGATTCAGAGAATCTGGAACAATCTCTGTGCGTAAGGGTCGAGGCCGGAAAACCATACTGGATGCCCGTGATCTTCGGCCCTTAGACGGCACTGCATCACATACAGGAATGCTACTGTAATGGAAATCACAACATGGACTCAGGAATACTTCCAGAAAACATTGTCAGTGAACACAATCCACCGTGCCATTCGCCGTTGCCGGCTAAAACTCTATAGGTCAAAAAAGAAGCCATATCTAAACATGATCCAGAAGCGCAGGCGTTTTCTCTGGACCAAGGCTCATTTAAAATGAACTGTGGCAAAGTGGAAAACTGTTCTGTGGTCAGACGAATCAAAATTTGAAGTTCTTTTTGGAAAACTGGGACGCCATGTCATCCGGACTAAAGAAGACAAGGACAACCCAAGTTGTTATCAGCGCTCAGTTCAGAAGCCTGCATCTCTGATGGTATGGGGTTGCATGAGTGCGTGTGGCATGGGCAGCTTACACATCTGGAAAGGCACCATCAATGCTGAAAGGTATATCCAAGTTCTAGAACAACGTATGCTCCCATCCAGACGTCGTCTCTTTTAGGGAAGACCTTGCATTTTCAAACATGACAATACCAGACCACATACTGCATCAATTACAACATCATGGCTGCATAGAAGAAGGATCCGGGTACTGAAATGGCCAGCCTGCAGTCCAGATCTTTCACCCATAGAAAACATTTGGAGCATCATAAAGAGGAAGATGCGACAAAGAAGACCTAAGACAGTTGAGCAACTAGAATCCTGTATTAGACAAGAATGGGACAACATTCCTATTCCTAAACTATTCCTCAGTCCCCAGACGTTTGCAGACTGTTATAAAAAGAAGAGGGGATGCCACACAGTGGTAAACATGGCCTTGTCCCAACTTTTTTGAGATGTGTTGATGCCATGAAATTTAAAATCAACTTATTTTTCCCATAAAATTATACATTTTCTCAGTGTAAACATTTGATATGTCATCTATGTTGTATTCTGAATAAAATATTACAATTTTGAAACTTCCACATCATTGCATTCTGTTTTTATTCACATTCTGTACAGTGTCCCAACTTTTTTGGAATCGGGTTTGTAGAAATGTACTATTTGAAATGGAAAATGAAGTAATTCCATTTATATTTTTACATTTCAGATGTATATGACAAAAGCCCAACGAACCCAAGTACGCTCAATGATGTCGAAGCACCGCACCATAATTTAGTCTATAATATACAAGCACAGTTTAACACGGCCGTGGAAACGCCGCTTGAGTAAATGTCAGCCGTCAGACTGAAATACTGCACTTGTCAGAGCAGTTACCAACAGGAAGCCCAACACGTATTTAAAGGATTTGACAGATAAGCATGTGATGTGTGGGGATTTTTTCACCCGCACAGCTGAAATGGATATAAGCTGTGAATGGTTTACACCAGATACAATGGTCTTAGCTGTATCTCTAAAAAGGTTATAACGGTATAAAAAAGGAGAAAGAGAAGCGAGAGGGAGCACAAAATTCAAATGTGTGATAGAGATCGGGCTTCATCGGCGCGAGGGTATGTGTGTGTGTTGCGAGGAGACTGACAGAAAGTAATGGATTTCTGCGTCTGTTGTGATTAAGAGTGTGTGTGGAAGCTGTGATAATGTGCTGATATCTGTAGGGAACTGCCTGATGTTGGTTGCTGATAATGTGCACACTCAGACGCGCTTCACTGCTGCTCAACGCAATGGCTCCATTCTTAAGAGATTTATTTTCTCACTTTTTTATCCTTATTTCATTCTAAGGTCATGATTTTTGATGGTTAATATCAATTTTAATCATATTAGTTTTGGGCAGACAATGTTCCCGCCAAATTTTAGTGACCGTGCCCTTGACAGAAGATACTATCTGGCCCTGATGATATAAAATTTTGCTTCAGCTGTTTTATTGTCCATCTATCCAGAAGTGTAATATGATCTGTCAGGGTGGTCTCAAAAGGGAAACGTCCTGCTTCGACGCTGCTCTGGTCACCTCAGTTACTCGTTCGTCATGTGTTCGAATGACGCAATACACAGTAATGGCTTCTCCACGGTGAATTTCTCTCTTATATTGTTTTTTTATATAATAAACAGTATAGTTATTACAGAGCTACAGCAAAGATGAAATGTTTCAGGAAATAAAGACATACTTTTCATTCTGTTCATCACATAAAACTAAAAGCTTTTCAAAAGCATTGTTGGAGGCTATCAATAAAAATTATTTCATAGATTTCATGTCAAAAAAAGGAAGAATTTTAAAATGTGTTTGAAAGAAGTCTCTTCTGCTCACCAAGGCTACATTTATTTGAACAAAATGCAGTAAAAACTTCAATATTAAATATATTTTAAAATGTAATTTATTCCTGTGATCAAAGCTGAATTTTCAGCATCATTACTCCAGTCTTAAGTGTCACGACCCATTAGAAATCATATGAAAACTTTTTTTTTTTTTTTTTTTTTTTGCAAAAAACATAATTCTTTTATGTATAGAAAGTTCAAAATGACAACATTTATTAACACACACACACACATATTATATATATATATATATATATATATATATATATATATATATAGTGTTCCACAGTAGAGAGAAGGATAAGTTTCAATTTGAGATTTAACCCATAATTTAATAATGCCATAATTTCGTAATTTTGATCCCAATCATTTTAATTTTGGGATAAACGGTTACACTTTTTTCAATAGTCCACTTTAGACATTCTACTAAATATAAGTAGCTTTGCAACTACATGTCAACTAACTGTCACTGGAGTATTAAAAAGGCAAAGTTACTTATTAGTTACTTATAGTTAGTAGTATGTCTAAAGTGATACCAAAAAAAAAAAAAAAAAAAAAATAATGGATGGCTCAGAAACAAGTTGAATACATACGGAATGACTTTTTAATGCTTTTTGAATATGGTTCAAAAATGTTTTTTGTTGATTCGGATATGACATTTGCTTATCAGAGGTTTGTTGAAAATATTGTTTCAGCTGTTTTATTGTTCATCTATTCAGCGTGTCATGGTCTTTGGCATCATTGTTTTGACATTTGAAGGGCATCACCTATCACCTCAGGTGGTTATTAACATACTTCTAGGAAAAGTCATATGACAGCAATGAACAATTAATCATGACTGTACTTCATGGCATCTGAACAGACACTCTGACCTTCTGTTTTATTATGGATATCAGATTCACCAAATATTAAATAGCTTTTAATTCAAAGAGCTGTAAATTCAAGGATGGGATCTTTGTTTGCTCAGTTTGGGCAGAGTAGTGTTGTCACGATACTGGAATTTCCAACTTTGATACGATACAAATAAACAAATTGCAAATGATAGGACAAATAAATAAAAATGTAATAAAGAGACAAATGAAATAAACATGGCTTTAAGTTTCTCGGGTGGGTCTAACAGTCGTATTCAGGTAAGAAGTACAAATGAAAGTAATCAAATGTAAAATATTTAATTGTAAAAAAATTAAATACAGATTAATCCTTACAATAAAAGTTACAAAAGATATTCAGTCAAGAGCAGTGAGTGAATTTCTTTTTGTCTTTGGTTCTTTGATTAACATGACAGACAGCAGCAGGTTTATTAGGCTGCTGTCACTTTAAGAGCTTACGCACAGATCCAATGTACTGTTACACAACATGCATTTTCTCTCAACTGTATTTACATTCCAAAACTGACTGTATTTACCTGAATACTCTGCAAGATGGGCATTTTGACATAATGTTGTGTGTATTTGATCATTTAAGTGCAATAAGCCACGAAAAAGAAGTCAAGCTGTTTGAGAGGCGGCTTTATGCGTGCTAGATCGATGAAGTGCACACTTTTGGTGTGAGCACGAAACCTATACGAATTAATAAAATCATGCACAATACAAGTACTATTCAACCGTAGCGAATGAGACGAGTGAGTGACAGGAGGTGGGTGTGTCAATTCACTGTTGGAGAGAAGAGAGTAGAGAGAGTGAGAGCGCACAGCTGGTATCAGTGTATTGATACTGCAGAAAGAAGAGTATTGGTACCCTTTCAGATATTTCAGTATCAATACATATTGAAATATCAATATTTTTGACAACACTATGGCAGAGTATGTTCATACTGAGGCAGTGTATGAGCATGTGGATGTGGATGAATATGTGCCTTGCTATTTTGTTTGTTTGTTTTTTGCACTGGTGCCTATAAGATAGTTACATCATTGTTACAAAAAATGTTTCAGAAAATGTTTTCATAACACTGTTCGAAAAGGAAATGTCGTGCCATTATTTTAATGAGGTTTTTTTCAACACAGACCTATTATTGTATCATCGATTTCAGTGTGAGAATTATATAATGACTTTAGGGGGGCTGATTTTTAAAAAAAGACTTTCTTTCTGTCAGTAATAATTGTGGCACAGTCTGTTAGGTTCATCTTTGCACAAGTCAAATAGTCTTCTGGCGCCCCTAGCACAATTATCTAACTATCCTAAAACTTTTGAAACATGACATTATGTTTTTGTTATTAGATTTGCTGTATGTAAATCTATAATAAAGAGGTAATTATGGCACTTATTTTCCAGTGCAATACTGTCCAATACTGATCCTCACAGAGAACACTTGATCAGTGTACTGTCACTATAGGACCTCCTCAGGCGATCACGACTCTATTTAGTGCGCACTGATGTACTTGTAATGTGACTTTTAAAGTTCATGAAAGGTTGTTTGGAAACACTATTGACTCTCAGGGAAAAATAAAATAAAATAAATTAAAAAAGGCTACAAAATCTTTTGGGGCGGTAATCTTTCAAAAGATACACCTTTGCCTAAAGTGTACATATTAGTACCTAAATGGTACATATCAGAACCTTTTGAAAGGGACAGTTTTTGAGTGAATGTATACATTTCATACTTTTATGATCTTTTGACTCAGACCCTATATATTTACATCATGTTATATATACACTTTTATAATTTCTGATAAGAAAGAAAGGTCTTTCAATGTACAATCATACAAATGTTTTTTGTTTTTGTTTTTGTTTTCTCTACTGCAGGGCTGTGACATCACCAATTTATTTGATACCGACATTACTGTTTAACTGATCCCGTGGGATTACTTACACAGGAAAACAAGTTATTCCATCTTCATGCCATATGTCCCTCTTCCCACTGGGAGAACGACTCCGGCTGCCTGCTCGCCTCTAACTTCATTACAGATTTAAGAGACCCACATTTGACAGCTACTGTATATATCTCAACTCCAGGTTGCTTATGAAGAATAGAAGCGACTTACACATGTACACTCAGATCATTAGTGAAGGGAATGAACATTTATTGTCCCGGCAGCTTTTAGGGAGAAGGAGGGGTGTTTGTATGGAGTTAGACATGACAGATGGCTAGTGCTTGTTATGAGTGACTTGTGCATGCGGCGCTCTTTGTTGTAAACAACAGTAGCTCTATTATTGCCTAACAAAGCTTTGCATGCTTCTGTTCATAGATTAGATATCTCTGTTGAGTCAACCTGTGATTTAATGATATGCCTATTAAGTTAGCCAGTATTGGACTGGCCATCTGGAGCACTAGACAAATTCCTCTTGGGCTCATCCATCTGTGATCAATAGTCAAAATAATAACATTAAATTGTCAAAATAATATATAAAAACAATACAGTGGAAATAATAAGTCTATACAGTTGGATTTTGTGATGTAAAACATGACAAATAAGATTAATCATACAAGAACGTTTGAATTTTTAATGTAAAATTGACAACGTATGCAATGCTACTGAAAACCAAAACCAGACTGCATAAGTCTGCACACCCTTTTATCACTGTGTTCAGTTATACACAGAATCATCAAGCTCATGTTAAACATGAGGACACCTGTCTTCACCTGAAGTGACTCTTATTAAATACATTGAAATCTCAATGTTCTTATAAGATTTTTTTGCGACTTCAAGAGCCATCTCAATGCTGAATATTAAGGGCTATACAAAAACCTTTCCAAGGCATTAGATATAGCATGGAACACAGTGAAGACAGTCATCAACAAGTGGAGAAAGTATAGCACACAGTGACATAATCAAGAACATGGTGTCCCCCCAAAATTGATGAGAAGACAAAGAGAAAATTGGTCAGGGAGGCTGTCTGCAGGCCGACAGCAACATTAACAGAGCTGCGGCTCTTTCTGGAAAGGACTGGTTGATTCTACATGTGACGACCATCTCCAGTATTCTCCATCTGTCTGGGCTGTGAGACACAAGCCTTTCCTGACTAAACAAAACATCTAAACCCGGCTAAACTTTGCAAAAAAATCACATACACAGTCTCCCAAAACCATGTGGAAGAAAAGTGTTAGGTCTGATGAGACCAAGATTGAAATTTTGGCCGAATTTGTAAAAGGTATGTTTGGCACATCAGCAGAAGAACAGCATACCCACAGTGAAACATGGCAGCACACACTTTCGGCTGCTTTTCTTCAGTGAATCATGAGTAGCTCCAAGTAGCAGTCGATTTTAGCACAGAACCTTCTGGCCTCTGCTAGAAAGCTGAAAATGAGGAGAACTTTCACCCTTCAGCATGACAATGATCTGAAACACACATGTAAATCAACAAAAGAATGACTTTTGCAAAGAAAGATGAATGTTTTGGAATGAACCAGCCAGAGTCCAGACCTGAATCCTGTAGAAGAGTCGCCCTCATAACTTAACAGATTTGGAACATTTTTGCAAAAGAGAGTGGGAAAATATTCCCAAGTCAAGATGTGTCAAGCTGACAGACTCCAGTCCAAACAGACTGAGTGTTGTAATGATATCAATGAATGCTTCAATTATTAATTGAAGACTTATGCAGTTAGTTTTTTATTTGTATTATTTTTTCTCTGAAATGTGTCACATTGGTTTTCAGTGGCATTGTATAGATTGAATTCTTGACATTAAGCATGTAGTGATTTTGGATTAGCCTCACATGAGAGCACCATAAATGTAGTTATTTATGGTCTTACATATTAATATTAATATTTTATATTAATATTGAGTCAGATTATTCCTTCCAATATTTCGGGGCACCAGTCAGCTTGACAATAAAGAACAATCATGAAAGATTGTTGACTGAATTAGAATTTTATAAATTGGAGGAAGTTTATCATCTGACCAATCTGAAGGATTTAGTGAGATTCAGGCGAGCTTGTAGAGCCTCTGATTATCAACACAAGAATTAATTTATTAACAAAAAGATATACAAGAGTAAACTGCCACACTCACTAAATACTATGAAGGAAAATGAATACATAATCAAACAGAAACTACAAACTACAACACAAATGGATGTTAACAAAACTGAATGCCAAGCAGAAGAGCAGCGGATTGGACGAAGCAATGAATGGGTAATTAGCAGTCTATGAGGGAATCAATTGTGGTCTTTCTGGATGCTGGTATTAAAAATAGTAAATAAGCATTTACTATGAATACAGATAACGTGTCTAATGTATCTATCTGTGTACGCTGACCCTAGAAAAACAGTCTCTACACAAATAGCTATATCATTTAGCAACAACCTAATGCCAAGGCCTTTGGAAAAAGGTTCAGTTAGCTTATATTTATGTTTCTGAGCTGCACTGAGTGCTGGAGGTCTTTGCGTAATCCAGAGAACTGTAGGTCAGATGGTGGTCGGTCCGTAGGATCTTCTGTAGGTTGGAGGTGCTTGGGTTATGCAGGTCAGGATTCAAAGTCCTCTGCAGAAGCACTTGGGCTGCTTGATCCGTGCGGTGAAAGGTTTACTCGCAAGAGTCTGACCTCGGTCGTGCTGTTGTTCTTCCCTCGTCAGGTCAGAAACTCAGAACAAGGATCTGTTCACTTGGGAAAACTTTTATTCCTTTGCATTGGGGAGGGGATTACTAATCCCCACCTGTCCTGATGTGGTGATGTGATTGGTGTTCCAGTTGTTCGTCCCTTAACACGCATCCTGTGAAACTTGTTGTATTGTCCCAAAATACACAGTTAAATAAGACGAATGTCTTTTTAGGACCTTGGAAATGCTTTATTTCTTTTCCAAACCTTTCCACTGTGTGTGCACAGTTTACAGTATTCCTGTCCATTTTTGGTGGTTTCAAGCCAATATGTCTAGAAATATGTTCTGAGCATTTCTTTGATCTTGCTGTGGTGTAGCCAGAACCGGTTTGTTAGCCCTATGAGTCCATAGTCATTCACACCTTGAACTCAAGCATGGAGGGCTGAGGTGAACAAAGGCAACTCGTGATGAGATTCGCCTGTGAGCAATGGGCCATTGATGTCATCTTTCCTGTCCTCCACCTTTGGCAGTCCTGATTACAATAGTCGTTTAGTTGTCGTTGAGGGTCCTGTCAGACTCTTTTGTATTAATCAAGTGGGACAAAAGGGATGTCTGTTGTGAAACTCTGCCATCACGTCTGCTGTTCACTACAAGCATGATATGATTAAGTTCTGATATGAATTATCTTTGTTTCAGTTTTTTGCATCAATTTTTTTGCATCACTGTTTTAACAGGGGCATGTAGACTTTACATTCTGATTTGGTTCACCAAATGATTCTTTTCATCAGAAAGAAGTTTGATCCAAGAAGACTTTGATCGGCCTTGGTAGGCCTTCTGTGGAAGGCCTCTTTGAGCCTTATAGCTTAGGCTGTTGGCCATAGGGAATGCTGTCACTGACAGTCTATGTATGACCCGTAGGGGGAGTGGTTCTGACATTTCAGTTGAAATTGTTAGTCCTGATGTTTGTCTGGCCATTTGTGGCACTCCCCTCAAGCATGGCGGCGTGAGTATATCGTTCCCCATTTGCGTTCAAATGCAGTGTAGAGTTCCCTTTCGAAAGGGAACGTCTCAGGTTACGTATGTAACCATGGTTCCCTGAGAACAGGGAATGAGACACTGCGTTACCTGCCATGCATCGGGGCTGCCTGCTGAACAGTCCATTCAGATGATAAGGTATTGAATGCTTCTCTTGGCGCTCCTTTTATACTTATGGGTCGCGTCTATTATGACATCATAGTTCGTCGTCGGCCAATGGGATTGGTGAGATTTGATAATTGCTTTTAGACACCAGTTCATGTGATGACGTTCCCCATTTGTGTTCAAACGCAGTGTCTCGTTCCCTGTTCTCAGGGAACCATGGTTACATACAGAACATAACCTGAGACGATTTCCCAAATGTTTACACATTCATCACAGTTGCATTATGTAATAGGGAAATATAAAAGGTAAAGTATACATAGAGCAAGAAAATATGCAAAAGAAGGGGAAAATAAAGAGGTGTAAGCGTAAAGGTGGTGGTGTGGGTAGAAGGGGTGTAATGAGAAGGAAAGGATGAGTGGAACATATAGAAGTAGATCATATATGAGGAGAGAGGAGAAATTGGAGGAAGACATGGACATAGTGAAAGTGGACAGGGTGGAAGGGGAGGGAGGTCTTATTTATAAGAAATTCTAGATAAAATACTGTATATGGCATAATGTTATGTTATGCCTGTAATGTTATGTTTGAATATACATATAGACACATTTTATAAATATCTATAGTTTTAAAGTTGTTGAGATACTTAAAAAAAAAAACTTTTGCCCAAGGATTTGTATATTCTCAAATGTCAGTGTGGCACAACTGCAAATATTGTATTATCAACTGACAGGGTAATAATGTTAAGCTTGATACTGTAATGCAACATCCAGAGGAAATCAACAGATCATTGCAGCACAGTGAAAAGGGTTGTAGATATCTCTCAAATACTGATAAAAAAAACAGGTAATTTCAAGTATGGGTAGATAAACTGTATATTTACAAATATTTGGTTGTACCACCTTACATAAAAAAAAAAAAAAACAACAACAACAAAAAAGAATTTAAACACTTTGAAATATGTAAAAACTGAAACTTGTTTAAATGCATTGCTCATGACTCCAAAATATGCATTACATCAGTTTTGAATATATATATATATATCTTGAAGTGTTTGGTCTCTTTGGTAAGAGTCTGTCTAGATCACTGTGTTAACTGTTTTGAGAGCAGTTACATTACTTTGAAGAAATGTGTCAAATTGATTGAGAAAAACTAAAAAAAAAAGTAGTAAAGAAAAGACATGTCAATTCTCACTACATGTAGGATGAATAGTAACAGCATTCGGTTGATTATACGTGTATCACTGGTTTGTGTGTAACACTTCTGTTCTAGCAGATAGTGTCCCAAACTGCATGCTTGCCATCTGCAGATCAAAATCATGTAATGATAAAGCACTTTAGTCCGTTTCTCTGGAACATTATATTAACATTTAAGGGATATTAATATGGTAGTCCCCTTGAACTTAAGTGGCTTGACTAGTTTCCCAACCGTACTGTTAATTATTAGGGAAAGTGGGCTGGCTGCCTCTTGCAGGCTATTATCTTCTTAACATTCACTGGAACGTCGAGCAATCAGACTGTGCATCAAGATGACTGCTTCGCTCCTCTGGACCCATCAATGGATTCACTGCTGTTGCTGATGAAACAATGGTGTTGTCTGCACTCTTGGTGGATAGGATGGCTGGCAGTACAGTTATTTTTGAACGGGAAAAGTGGAAAGGTAGACAGTGCACAACCCTGGAGAATAGCTACCAGTGTTAATGAATGGAGATCATGTGGTTTATGGCTAAAAAGTGAAAAAATAAAAAATAAAAAAATAAAAATTTAAAAAATCATTGTCAGTTTAAGTTGGCTATAGTTTGATTAGAATGTAGGAATGATTAGGTGTGAACAAACCTTTTGTATCACTGGCTTTGTTTACATGCACCAGTAGTTTCCAATAAGGAATTATGGTAACACTTTATTTCAATAGTCCATTTTAGACATTCTACTAACTATAAGTAACTTTGCAACTACATGTCAACTAGCAGTCATTAGAGTATCAGTAGACTGCCTGCATAATATCTGCTTTATTCTGATGCTCCCAACAGACATTCTACTGACTATACAGTAACTTTGCAACTACGTCAACTTATTCTGCTAACTCGAAACTAACAGTTTACTAACACTCTAATGAGAGTTAGTTGACATGTAGTTGTAAAGTTACTTATAGTTAGTTGAATGTCTAAAGTGGACCGTTGGAATAAATGATTAACAGAATTATTCAAATTAGTAAGCTGTTCCATCATGATTTCAAACCTGGGCATAATTGGGGGGAAAGCAGTATACTACATATTTTAGAGCTTTATTCTAATGTTGAGAATAATCACAAGATGGCTCTGTAATCAGAGAAGGAATATGTGCCTGGATCAAAGAAAAACATCTGAAGACTGGAGACTGGAGAATTCAGGAACTGTACTGAGTTTGTCTTTTTCTTGTACCAAAACAATATTTTGAAGTTATTGAAAATATTGTTTATTGAAAATCTCACTAAAACACTTTCTTATTAAGCCAAGTGAGCAGACGGTGTGATTCTCTGAGAACAATTCAATCATTCCGCAAGACTAGACTGTCTTCCAAACCAAGATAATATATAAGATTTGCCAAAAAAAATGAGCATATGAATTCTTTCTGAAAATATACTGGAATGCAGAAGCGTTTTGTGAAGCTCCACGATACGACCAAAAGTGTGGTAGAGAAAATCTAACAGTGATTATCAGAAGCAATTCAAACATGTAAGTCTGTAATGGCTTCTCCATTCTGTATCACTATTCTTCATTCTTATACTTTTTTATCTGGTTATAAACCACAGGTGAATTTTCAATCTTTGCAGGGCTAATTTCATCATCTGCCCTCTTGGATTCCAGTAAATAACTATTTAAAATGCACAGATTGACCACAGAGGTAAACTAGAGCATTGTTAGATTTTGAGGGCATTTGTTAAGGTTATACCTGAAAGCTACAGTATAAGCCAGCTACAATCCAAAATTGTTTGTTTCTAAGAATCATCTGAACTTGGTAACGTTCTTGAACCTTCAGTGATCCCATTATATTACTTTTATAATACATATATATTTTTTTTTAATAATAAATATTTCAACATAAAACTTGATTAAATTATTTTGGACTAAAAACAAGATAAATCATTCCAGTTGTTTCGGTAACCATAAAAGTTAATCAGCACAAATTTTTACCTGATATAACAAACAGAGGGCGCATTCTTCTGAGTAAGTAACCATGGCAACTGTAAGCTGCTCAAGTGCTGTGCCTTGGCAAACATGACAAGAACGGTCATTATTTATCACTTTATTATATTACACATTTACATACCATCATATATCACAAACACACTTTAGTGTTTTGATTAGTGTAACTTTAAACTTGACGTCTGGCTAACTGTGCTTGTATTTGCCAATTGACAACTTGCATTGAATGAGACAAACTTTTACATACTGCCCTAAAATCTGTTCTGAAATCTGTGAAATCTTGAAATAACTCTCTGAAATCTCTCCATGAAAATGAGCTGTGTACATTTCTTTTAAAAAGTCAACCTTACAAAGAGTCATTGCATAATCCCCATACTGAATAATTACAAATGTAAATTACTAAAAGGAGAAGAGAGAGACTGTGTGCATTACATGTGCAAACCAATGACTATCAAAAAATGACTTAAAAGCTGTTTTAGTAGCAAATACATGCAAATAAAAAAAACTTATGACACAAGAAGTGTTTTTTTCTTTTTCTTTTCACTCTCTACATCAGTACAAATATACAGTACATGTGCTGAAGATGTGAAACATTGACAGAAACATGTGAAGTGAAATCAAAGTCTAGGTGTCACAACTGGTTTTTGCTCAAGCTGTTCATGATCTTTCCCTGAATGTGTTGTTGGCTTATTAAACACAATGGCTACGTCCCTCATTTGGGGGGATGGAGTTGAGTTTCTACTCTCCCACACTGCAACTTTTATCTTGTTATTTTTGCCCATTAAAATTTGTAGTTTCTTTTAATCTTGACTCCGAGTCCATCTGCAGTGAATTAATGAACTGTTTCTATAAGCCTACGGTCAGATCCCACGGTTTAAATTATTATAGCGTCACAGCCTATGTATTCACACATTACAAACTTTCAGAACTGCAAGGAGCTAAAACACCAGATTATGTACTAAGGACTAGTGTTTGGTTAAAACACAACCAATATATATTATTTACCAAGTACAAAAGAAAAATGTTCAAAACTGTCCCAAGGTCATAGGAGTAACTGTTTGGTTCTATAGACTTTTATTTTGATATTCTACGTTTGATAAATGCGTAGTTCATATTTCCCTGCTCTGTTTAGTTTTGGTTTTCTTGATTTCTGATTATGTCCTGTTTTTTTTTTTCTATGGTCACTTATAATTATCAGCTCAATTTGTTATTTGTTATCTTTTGCATATATACTCCCTGTTCAGTTCAGTCCTCTACGATCTCCTGCATTTATTCATGCTGGTTGCCTACACCACTAAACGTTACAGAATAACTGACCAACATTACTATATATTGCTAAAGATGGGTTTAGTAGTGACACCAACCTCCACCAGTTACTCTATGAGAATATTCCCTCCAATTTTGTGAGCTGGCTAAATTATCTAATTTGGATGACTCAAATCTTAAAACCATCTATTGGATCAGTGTGCAGAGTGGCCAGTTGGTGGATTTGCCAGAGATGGGGAGCTACACTTGAAGGGAGTACATCCTTATCTGTGTAGAGTCTGCTTACCTTTGTGTGGGGGTTTCTCTGACTACAATCCAGTACCCACACCCGTAATGGTGCCAGAGCCTGCCACCAGGGCCATCCCAGAACTTGAGCCCACTGCCCAATTCATCCCAGAGCCAAGAGCAGATTAAAGCCTAATAGATTGGTGGTCCGTGGATCCAGGTCTATGTTGGTCTCCTCTGTTGTTCCCATCCTCTCCACTGGCCTCAGTAGGTCCCCTACACTGGTGCAGTTCAGCTCCTCGATTCTGCCCTCTATGCAAGCTAAGTCCAGGTCTCCAGCTCTGCTTCAGGCCTCCTGATCCCCAGCTTGGCATGATGATGTGGATTCTCCAGCTTCAACATGGTCATCCAGGCCCCTGACTCCACCTCGGTCTGTCAGCCCTAGGATTCCTCTGGGCCCCCTCATCCCTCTTGCTCAGCCTCAGTTAGTTGTCGCTTTGCCTCCTGCACGTACTTCCAGGTCTTCAGCTGTGTCTCCACAGCTTCTCTGTCATCCTCTCTTCCTATGTCGTTGCCCCCGTCATGGTCCCGCGAGCCAGCGGCTACACCTTGGCTTCTGGGCCGTGGATGTCATCCTGGTCCAACGGCCTCTCTGCTCCATGTGGGTCTCCACATATTCCAGCTCTGTCTCTTTCGTCGGTCCCCATGTTCCACCCGGACAGTCCACCAAGGCAGAACTCTGGCTCCTCTCACCAGCAGATCCACCATGGTGTTCCCCTCTGCTGACTCCTCCTCCTATTACTGATTACAGGGGCATATAATTGATTAATAAACAAACACTTATTATCCTTACACAATAACACTTTTACAATAACGCATGATTTTGTAAACTAATGTGTGACTTTTCTGATATACATGTGGCGGAGGGGAATATGCCACCACCTTGTGGGGGGAAATATTAAGCACTTAACTAAGGAAGACTGAGTGAGCAACAGGATCTAGGTCCTCCCACCCAATGCTTTTAGTCTTTGTACAACTAAACTGTTAGTTGTGTGTGTGATGCCTATCGTGTTGCAATATATAATGCTCAAGATGTGGTGAGGTGGGCTTCAGGATTTATTGGTTACACGGCAGCCACCTGAAGTGTGTGTATGTATGCAGAAACCTCAGAAAATAAGTGTTTTGTCGTCTACAAAACCCACCCTCCCCAGATCTAACAGGACAGGTAAGTCGCCCCCACTCCTCAGTATAAGTGACTCAGAATTAACAACAGTTTCAGCTTAACTAACAGATATATTTATTTACTAACTGAATAGTAATTGTGTTCTGAATTGTTATTTTTGTCTCTTTGTTTCTTTATTTTCACAGGAGATAAACAAATTTCAAGTTCAAATAAATTTCAATGTCAATCAATAAAAAAAAACAAAGAAAGAAAATGAATATCAACAAATGTGTCAATTTCAGTTCAATATCACAAAAACAATAATCAGTGTCCCTTTTTAAACACACCGAAAATGTTCACATATATTCAAGTTAACACACTTTCAAGAAAAGTTCACTTTTAAGTTCACTTGAATTCAAAATTCACTTAAATTCACTCCAATTCGGCACGAAAAGTTCAAAAATCCAATTCAAAAAGTCCAGCGGGAAAAATGGAAAAGTTATACGCTGTCCATTCCTGAATTCACGAATGAAATCGGTCAAGAATACGCACAGAAGAAAGTTTATGAATCCCTTTGCAGGTAAATCCACTATTCACAATTCCAATAATGATAATTGTGCGATTCAACAGTTCAGTTCTGTTCACTCACGGAAAGAAAATGATGGTTTGCTTACCAGAGTTCAGAAGAAAACGAAGAAAATAAATGTACATCACCACTCTTAGTTCGTGGACGAGGTGTTGAATGGAGTCCAACGGATGGCAGGGTAATGTCTCTTCACTCAATAACCCACAGCGATTGTACCCGCGATCCTGACGACAGCAGCTTGATCCAACGAGGCCGCAATCCCAGCTTATGGAGGCGTACTGAGAAGACGAACAACACACAGCCCTATCCGACGACTCAACGAACCCTTCTCACGATTAGTAGCAGCGTTCACAGTTTCAAGTTCGTCTGAACAAATGAAACAAAAACTGTATTTAAACTCAAAGAAAACACTAGAGTATTTAACTCCTACAGCGAATCACTTGTTAACCGCTAGTAGGCCTTTTTCAGCTTCACGCACACACATAGACACGACGGAAAACTTGTTGCGTCATGATCTATAACAAACTCGTTAACATGAACGGAGACTTGAAAATAACATCATACATCTGTAATGTGTGTCACGGGTCTAAACATAACTCTAACACTATAAACTACCCGAAATATCAACACATTTTTCATCAGTGCATCACAGCTCATTTCACCGTCTCACCGTTCTCTCTTCACTCTTCGCGCGCATGGCAAAAATCAAAATAAAAGTCTCGTCCGAATAAAATTATGTAGATCCCCTACATACAGTAAACTTGCTCGGTAGCTTATCTGATACAGCATTGCAATTTAAATTACAATAAAAGAGCTGAAAGACCAATAGAAGAAAGCTAAATGTTTTAATGTCATGTTTTTGTTAAAATTACACATTTTTTTGTCACTTTGCTCTTGTTAACACCAACAGTTAGATTTTAGGGTAGGTGGTACTTTATTTTTAAATGCGATCGAGCATTAACCTTTTAGAGCCACTCACTGGACATTTTACTCTGAAAGTGTCACAAAACATACAAAAATTTATTAAATTCAAATGAGCCTGGGCTTACTAGTTCATATAATAGTTTGCTGTGATATACTGTAGGTAAACAGATTTGGCTTACTGCCTATGAATTAGAAGATGAAGATAATAATGTATAAAAATTATTTATATATATATATATAGGTAGGTAAATCTGGTCTCTGAAAAATGGTTGTAAATGGTTGTCAACAGATGCAAGGATGTACGGAGAGACAAAAAGGTATCAACACTGCATTTACAACTATGTGTTACTCTGATTGTCACAATTTTTCAGGAGTGAACTGAGTTATACAATGCAGATGTCACTTCAGTAAATATCCAAACTCTTTGTTTACACAATAGGATTATGCACTCAAAAGAGATTGTATGACACTTACTGTAACTAACTGAATAGAAGCAGAAGGTTGACGGCATGTGTTCAGGGGGTTGATGGTGTTGTAAAGTAATAGCAGGTGAGGTGCTCAAGTTTCAGAGATGAAGTAGCAATTTAGCAGATACTTTCTGATCCACTTCCTTACCTTACACTTACAATAACAGGCCCAGTCCTCCTGGATTAACCTAAGGTTGAATATCTTGATCAAGGACACAATGGTGGTAATTTATGGATCAACCCTTTGTTATAATTTAACCTATAGCATTTCAGTTACTACACCAGATCTTTATCTATAAAATGTGGGTAAAAAGTGGGTCAAGTATGATAAGGCATTTGATTTTTTGTTGCATCTTTAGACATAAAGTGCTCTTTGATATTCCAGGAATTCCCTTTTTTATATTAGGGCTTGAAATTAACACCCTCCAACTAGTCACCCGCACTAGCCACTTTGGCAGGTTGAATTTTATACTCAATTAAATAAATATATGCACTGCATGACGCTTTAATAATTTACATGCTTACTTGTTACATGTTTCTTCCAGCGTCTCAGAATGGCTTCATTCACAGCAAATGCTGCTTCACACGAACTCAGTCTCTGCATGTGCTGTTTGTTTGGGTTTCCAATGACATGCATTTGATAACGCAAGTCTGACACGCTTTGTGTTTCATAGCGAGGAGTTGCACTGTTATCATTTACATGAGTGGAGCACGTCTCAGCAGTTCAGTTAAAAACTTGATCTCTGCATATGCTTTGAGTTTGGATTGTTTATAATGATCATATGGGAAACCTACGCCAACTATCACTGAGTAAACAAATGAGCTTTTATTAATCAAAGACATGGTTGATTACAGGCATGGGTTGGCAACAGCAAACAGGTATAGAGCAGGCAAGACAGTATTCCAGGGACAAGCATGGTCGATCAGTGGCAAACAATATCCCGGAGGGCTAGGTTAAAGAATAATCCAGGGAAAACAGGCAGGTGCAAACAGACTCTAAATGGCAAGGTGAGAAATAAGCCCAGATAATCAGCAAACAACCAATCAAAAAACAAGACGTGACTAGACTAAGACTAGAACTGAACTCCAACTAGGACCGGGAACTGGCTCTGTAACATAGCTACGTTAAACAGCATAAATGCTAGCAATACTCTGCTGTGAGAGAGAGGAAATCCATGGCTTATGTAGGGTGTGTGATTGGCTACAGCAGTGTGTGTAATCAGTGCAATGGATGATGGGAAATGTAGTCCAGGGTGAAGTGAACTGGGATTGTGACATAGCCCCCCCCTCAAAGCAGTTTCTTCCAGATGCTCCTAAAAACCAAATGTCCAGGAGGGAGGCGGAATGGAAGCAGATCAAGGGGCGGGATGGAGGGCCAGGTCCATGGAGAAGAATGCCTGGAACCTGAGGAAGGACAGGCAGCCAGGATGGAGCAGGCTGGACAGGCCGCCAGGCAGACAGGTTTGAAGACCTCCATGGTGGAGCAGACGACCACCACAGCTGAGTAAACAGGCTTGAAGACCCCCACGGTGGCGCAGATGACCACCACAGCAATGCATACATGCTTGAAAACCCCCAAGGTGGAGCAGACAACCACAAGAGCAAGTCAGAAGACCACCACGGCAGAGTAGACAGAGCATAAGACCAGAGCATATTTGAAAACCACCATGGCGGGGCAGGCGGAGCCGGAGATCTCCAGAGCATGGCTGAAGAACACCAGAGCGGAACAGCCGGCCTACACAACAGAACAGTCTGAGTAGGTAATCACCCAAGTGGGACAGACAGCACCACGGAATCTGAAACAGAATAGGCAGAGAACCTATGGCCCTGAGGGTCGGAACAGGAAACACAGCGCGCCCAGCAACAGTCTCATTGGCTTTAACAGAAAGATCAAAATTAAGTTCACTGACTGAGACTGCCAAGACAGGGATATTTAGGAAGACTGAACACGTGGACAGTTCATAATTTGACTGACTGATGGAATCTGGCAGGACAGACTTTTGGAAACCAGACACAATTGGGAGAATTGAACAGACACAATTCAGCATTAGAATTACTGACTGACCCTGGCAAAACAGATGGTTCAAAATCAGACACACTTGACAAGACTGGACAAATAGACTATTCATCATAAAACTCACTGACTGAAGCTGACAAGACAGTCTACAGAAAACTGAACAAGTAGACTGCTTATGGTCAGATTCATTTCTTGAAACTGAACTGGCAGTGTACACCCAGGCTCAACGGTTGAAACGGAACAGGCAGGTAGCTCAACATCAGACATATTTACTGAGAATGGACAACCAGAGGGAGCTTTCGTAGTCTCTTTGGCAATTAAGGTGTTAACGGCATAGTTCATTAACAGCCTCTGTGGCCATGATAAACAAGGTTGAGTGCTCAACAAGGTTGAGGTCTCTGTGGTCATGATAGGCTGGTTTGAGAGTGCAAAGATGGCCTATTTGGTTATGACAGGGCTACTAGAGCATACAGGACACTCATTTACAGTCTCTGGTATCATGACAGGAATAATGGGGCAGACAAAAAGGTTCATAGACAGCCTCCTTGTCCGGCTCAGAACGGAACAAGAGTTCAGAAATGGGTTCCTCGGCTGGCTTAGAGCAATGTAAGAGTTCATGAATGGCCTCTGTGGCCAGTTCAGGACAAGACAAAAGTTCACAGGCAGCCTCTGCAGCTGGGTTGGGACAGGACAAGAGTTCACAAATGGCCTCTGTGGCTGATTCAGGACAGGATGAAAGTTCACAGACAGCCTCTATAGCCGTGACAGGATGAGAAGAGAGTTCACAGACGGCCTCCAAAGCCATGATAGGACAGGTAGAGGGCTGATAAGTGGAAACCACTGAAACCTCTGGAGGTTCTGCAGTGAATGCCGCCACCCTTGGAGGTTCTACAGCAGTGACATCAAGAAGCAGGGAGGATTCGGTAATGGTCTCTTTGACTACGACACGACAGGCTGAGAGGCTATCGCTGGATGCCACCACCATGCAAAGAGCTGAAGCAACCGCTACCATCAGAGGTTCTGCAGCATAAGCTGCCACCATTGGAGGTGGCACTGGAAGATCTGCTAAGATGTGACAGGGCTGTGGGGACAAGACAAGACATGGCGTGGCTCTGGCAGACCAGAAAAAACACACACAGGCTCACATATGGCAACTGCGGCATGACTGGACTTTAATGCATCAGCCCCGATATGGTAAGTCTCAGGAAGGACAGCAGTAACATGATTAAACTTTGTTGTCGTTGCCATTTCGTGAGCGCGTTCTGGTGCGGCAGCCATTACATGAGCAGACGAGGTGTCGCATTCCTCTGCGACACCCACAGTGAATGCAGAGCCGACAGACAATATTGCAAAATCTAAAAAATTACTTAGGGATGAACGGGGTCCCTCACGAATTAGCCATGATTTAAGTGGCTGATTAATGCCCTCACAGAAAAAGTCTATCAGCACACAGTCCAGCAGATCTGAATAATACACAATGTCTAAATATTCTTGAATATAATCCTCCAATGATCGTGTGCCTTGCTTGAGCACCAATAATAATCGTGCAATGTCCATACCTGACCAGTGACCTCCAAAAAAGCTGCTGGATCCTTGTGGGGCCAAGTATTCTGTCACGGAGTGAACAAACAATACGTGCGGATCCATATGCGGGCTTTCATTAATCAAAGACAAGGTCGATTACAGGCATGTGATGGCAACAGCAAATAGGTATAGTGCAGGCGAGACAAAGAGTATTCCAGGGACAAGCATGGTCGATCAGTTGCAAACTATATCCAAGAGGGCTAGACTAAAGAATAATCCAGGGAACACAGACAATGGTACAAGAGAGGTCCAAACGGCAAGGCGAGAGAGAAGTACTAAAGATAATATTAAAGATAATATGGACATTTGAGTTAAATGTTGTTTGGCCAATATTAAACAAGGATTTGATCTGCTGTAAAGTGTAACAACAACAATCACCAGGCTGCTGGTACCCTCTGCAGGCATTTGTTATAATACACAACATACATAAGTTGATTAATTATATTATGTATTTTACATTATGTATTTTAACATTTATTATTTATTGTTCAATAAAAGTCAAATGATTACTTGCTTTTGATCATTTATTTGAACCAATAACTATTGCCTCATTGTTATGTTAAAGTAATTTTAAAGGCTACTGTTCACTTAGGTCGATTTTTATTAATAAAAAAAAACAAAACAAAACAAAACAAACAAACAAACAAAACAAAAAAACTGATTACTCAGTTAATCGTCAAAATAATTAGCCGATTTTTACCAAAAAAAATTGTTAGTGACAGCCCTAGATTAGTTAAAACATTTCAAAATGCACCTGCATTTTTTTGCATCTTGTGACATTGTTTCATGTATACATTAATGGCAACTATACTTTCTAGTTTTAAGTTTTTTTAGTTGAGTGGCATATAGTGGATTCAGTTCAAAATTGCTTTCTAAAAAATCAGAGAAACTTAATTTTAGTGTTCTGCCCACTTACTCAGCTGAGCTGCCATGTCATCTTTCCTCTTCTTGTAGATAAGTCATTTTTCTAATCAGCTGGATCTTGTTCGAGACATCTGTGTATTTTCCATATGCAATTCTTCAGTCAGAGCTGATTAACACTGATTAACACACATAGATGTACCCAAGATGTGCCTTTACAAGTTAAGACATACAATACATATGATGAAATGCTTAAAGAATAACCAAACCTAATGCCAGTTTGAGTGTTTTAGTATGTATGCATGTTGTGAATATTTGGTGTGCATTCAATATTCTTTTCCAAATGAGCTGTCTTTGTTACATATTTCTCACTGCTGCCAAAAAAAGTGACAAAAGAGCAAGCTATGCTACAAATGACAGTCAGTCAAATCAATACATTTGTATCAGTCAAGGAAATGTAGATGAGCTTCATTAAGGAGTGAGACAATGAGAAACAAAGGCCTTATTATGTGAGCTCACAGTTGTGGACATACATGTCCAAATTAAAATGCATGCATTTACCACCTAGCATGAAATATTAAAAACTTTGTCAGTACATATGAAACAGTCTCATTATACAGATACATGACCTGAACTGTGTGGGAAAAAAATTGCATATCAGTTATCAGTACCACACATACTGTAATTGTGAGTTATTTCTCAATTTGTATTTTTGGAAAATGTATATAAAACATACATACATTTTTCTGTGCAAAAATCATATGTATGATAAAGTGCCCCTATCATGCTATTTAATGGCTCCTAATTTTGTTTTGGAGTCAAAAAATGATCTTTCGCTCATAAAATCCATTGCAGTGCATGTCGGAAACAAAACAAAATGCCTATTACTATATCTGACTTTCAGCTCCAGATCTTCCTCAGCGCTTGATGCACAGTAGCTGCGTTTACAGGGACCCTAATAATCCGATTCTAATCTGAGGGGCACAGTCAGAATAAAAAATCAAATTGAAATGAATTGGCCAAATCCGATTGGCCAAATCCTCCTAATTGGACAGAGTGTAGGGGCACTTTAAATCATACGTATTCGATTTATAAGATGGTCATGACAGGAGTTGTAATGGCAGTAATTTTAATATGTAAAATGTAAAAAAAAATTTTTACAATAACTTTTTGGAACAAGCTGAAATGGTTCTCTGTGGTCTTTAAACCAGAACATTCCTTTAAGCCTGGAGTCTGTTCAGAGGCTGAAATGGATCTTTGTGTTCTCATACTCTGAAGTTGCACTTCTCTGCTGTTTGTCAGTCAAACAAAGGCAGAGCTCAGGATGCCAAACAGACAGCGCCACCGAATCTATCAGATTTCTGTTTTGATCTCAAACTCAAAAGCAGACACAACTTTAACCAGTAAGCAATAGAACTAATTTCATCTTATTTCATACCAACACAAACACCCTCTAAATCAAGTCATTGACATGCACATATATGCAAAAATAAGAGTCCAGTCCCAAGAATAAATATAGTCTTGTCATCCATTTCAAAGCAAAAACCCTACATTTATCAGAGCACTAAATACTGTATGATGGATATGTAGACACTCTGAATGCTATTACAAATGTTGTATAACTCAAATGCATCAGATTCTGTGACATTTCCTCTCAGGTCTAATCTAAGTATTGGATCTAATCTAAGATTCTGGACTGCCACTTCTAACATCCTTCTGCTGTATAATGAACCCAGAATTTATCTCACAAAATACAATACTTTTCAAATTAACCCCAGTAATATCTCTAATTAAGTTAGCAGAAAGCCTGACTGAAGCACTGAAACTCAAGGACGGAAGGGCAACATGATGAGGAGATGTAAAGATCATGAGTTCATACCGTTCTCATGGACAGATCTCCACAGGTACAGTTAATTATACACCTCTATCACTGAATATACTCTGTATCACTGTTTCATTAATGCATATTTAATTTATAACGATAAATATGCATTTAAACTATTAGGATTACAAACATGAAAGTTCTATTATTTACTCCCAGTATGCTGCTGTTTTTACCTTGGAACACAAAGGAGCTATATATATATATATATAAACATAAACAATAAGAAGAAAGAAAGAAAAAAATAGGATTAAAATGGATTATATGATGCTATTTTTGAATTTTTAAACAACATTTCTGTATGAGTGAGTCTAAAAACTACAGTATATAAACAACAAACATGCAAGTGTCTAGATTCAAATGTGAAGGGGCTTCATTTAATGTTGTGCAGAAACTGTCCTAAATTTGATCTTATGATCATTTCTCAGATGTGCGTATATGTGATTCATAGAATAAACGCACACACAGAAAACGAGCGTACGCCTCTCTTTCAGATGTGAAATCTATAAATTGCAAATAATCTTGAACTTGCGCACAGCTGAATGCTTTCAGTTCTCTGCGTCGTAAACGACACCTGATTTTACATATAAAAGATCACCAGTCATCGTCCAAATCCTTGGCGAGCTGCAAGAATAGCTTAGATTTCCAAAAACCTGCAGTAATCTGACCAGGAAGAGTGTGTATGTCTGCTCAGACCCTGACGTGGCGCTAAGCACTTTTCCACGTCAAAGACCGTGTGTATACGCACGGTTTATAAACAAGGCCCGAGACGTTTGTGGAAAAAAGTGCCATGTGCTATCATTATTGAAAAGTGAATTCACACGTGCATATAGAAAATCTCAGATGGACATCAATAATGAAGCTCAACAGAGATCTGCTTGTTTTATCTGCAGATATTCAAAAGTTGTAATGTGGACGTCTGGCCATGACCTGGATTAATCTGGGATGCAATCAACAGAAATAGGGAATCAATCTTTTTGATTTATGCCCTGGGCAAAAGTTATAAAGCACAACCTATCTAATTATTTATTTTACAAAACACAATTCACATTGAGAGCAGGGGTATCACATAAATTAATATGAACAATTCTCGCAGATGCTGCAGAGCTATATTATTAATTAAAATCGTCTTATCTCATATATTCTCTTAGATGTTGCACCAAACTTAAAATGTGCGATCCCTGAGTCTTGACCACAAAATTCAGCCTTGACTGCTATCCATGTTTTTGATGTAAAACAAGTCTTTTTCTCATTAATCTATAGAGATCTGAGTTTCTCCATGTCTCCCATCAATGAACGCCATGATTGCATACATGGCAGTTGAAGACCTTCAGTTTGCAATGATCGTACATATGGAGCTTGTCACCTTGTGTTAAGCACATTTTTCATCATTGTCAGCAGCAGATGTCAGGAAATCTCAGCACCCCTGATGGACTTCTGAAGGAGCCTCTCAGTGGCTGTCCGGAGAAACTCTGCAGCTGAAGAACTGACCTTGAGTGGAACCACTGCATGTGACTGAATATTGTGCTGAGCTGAGAACTGAGAACAGTGTAGGCTTCTGCCATAGAATAAAAAATAAAAAAAAAGGTAATTGTGACTTTTTATCTCGCAATTCTGAAATTTTTCTCTTGCAACTGCTAGTTTATATCCCACAATTCTGACTTTTTTCTTAGAATTGTGAGTTTTACCCCCGGTTTCACAGACAAGGCCTAAGTCTAGTCCCAGACTAAAATGCATGTTTGAGCTGTTTCAACTGAAATCAACTTTCACTGATATATCCTAAAATATGTCAGTGCCATTGTTTCTAAGCCCTATCTGTGAAACCAAGCCATAAACACTCAATTGCAAGAAAAACGTCAGCTCACAACTCTGACTCTGCATTTGCAAGTTTATATCTTACAATTATGAGAAAAAAAATTGCAAGAAAAATATCAGAATTGCCCGGTTGCCTTTTTATTCAATTTTTATTCCGTGGCAGAAACAAGCTTTTGTAAATGCTTTTTTCCTCAGATCTTATTAGCGATATTAGCCACTGGTGGTGGAACACAACTGACCTCCAACAGAGATGTAAAGAACCTGACTAATTGTACTTTGTTGCAATAATTATTATTTTGGAGAATTTGTTATTTATGTGAGTTCTGTTAATCCTGAATGTTTTTATTTTTACTCTAGATATACTGTACTACATTGGGAACATATTTTATGTTAACAGACTTTAATTTTTCCTCTTACAATTAATTTGTCCATCTTACTGATATAAAAAGTGAATCAAATCATTTTGCTGCAGACTGTGTGCTATAAAAGTTACCAAAACACTTCTAATAATGGTTATATTATAAGACACAAGGTTACTGTGGCTATAGAAGTTTTGTACCTTTTTGCTTTTTTTTTTTTTTTTTTACTTTTATGTTTTGTTTTTTATGTTTTGTTTTTTACTTTACCATATGTATTGGCTACAGATTACAGTACACAATTTTTATTATGTTACATTTGTATGTAAAATACATTTTTATATGTATTATACATCAAATTAAACAAGAAAAGGTTTTTGAGGTGTAAAAACTATATTTTCATGAAGAAAAAATCCCTAGGTACTAGTCCCTATCAATATTTTGAGATGACAAATTTGTCCCCACCAATATTTAGCAAGTTCCTTTGAACTGCTATTTGGATCGATTCTAATAGCCAGGACGATGACAGTACAAGAAACGCCGTAATTTGATTGGCGGCGGGGTATCTGACAGGCTACACGCGCGGGCCGGGACTACTTTTGTACTTGCACTAGCAGCGAGCGGGTGGTGTGTGTGGGTGTGTGGGTGTGTGTGTGCGCGCATGCATGTTGACGACGCCGACGGTAAGTCTCTCTGCCACATACAAAGGCCAGAGTAAAAATATTTTAATATTCTGTTTTTTTGCCCCTTTTTGTACTTTGTAGATGCCACCCAAGAAGAAAAAAGGGGACATAAAGGGGACAAATTATAACTCCATTATGACTACTTTCCACATAAGAAGCTTGTCCCCTGCATTTGCATAGGGGACAAGCTTCTTATGTGGAAAGTAAAATGTGGAAATTAGCCATAATGGAGTTATAATTTTGAGTGCCAAAGAGTAGAATAAAGATGTTTTTTTGCTTTGTTTTTTTGGTTTATTATTACCCATGGAGTGTCATCAGTAGAGAAGACTTTTACATTGAAAAGACTGAATTGTTGTGAACACAGAACAAAAAGCAACTGACAAGTATAGCGCTGTCAGTCATGGGAAAACCCCTTAACTGTTAAAAGGACAAGATAATACATCGCAACAGATTTTTATTATGAAAATAGGACTGACCTGAAGGAAAATGCTAAATCTGAATGATAATAAACTCTCTCACTCGATCTCTTTCTCACAATACTCTTCTACATAATACAGTAAGCCTCAATGAACAATATCAATTGTGAACATACAAGTTTATGTTGCTAAGAGTGGTTGCTAAGTGTGTTGTGTAGTGATACACAGAACCGCTGGGTGAGGCGATCATAGCCGTGTTTTATTGCGAATAAAACACAGCTACTGACCAATCAGAATCAAGGACAGTAACTAACTATATTATATATAATATAGTTAGATTAACCCAAAGATTTTACACCTGAAAATTGGTCTTTGTCCTGTAATTTCTCTGTATTTGTACAGAAACTTAAAAATTAAAATATTACCTCCAGAGGATGGTGGTAACTTCTGATGTGATTTTACCCCTGTGGTTTATTTCTGATTCGTTAAATTTGTGGTATTAAAACTGTTACAGCGATTTATCTCAGTTAGCTGTACTAGTCTGAAGGTTTTTGAAAACTTGCTGGAGTACATCAAATGTAGTACATACATGTATTCTGACGCCGTCATCGTCTCAATATGTTAATAATATATGTACATACAGTTATGCTTTCAACCAGCATAAAGCAAACAAACTGGAAGGATGTTGAGAGTCTGAAAGATGCTGTCATTTCTTCTCTTCACATGTCGTCATTTAATCTTTTCATGTTTTTAATCTCCTCTTTACTTCCATTTCCCGACCCCACTTTGAACCCAAGCCTGTTCCCTAGTTACCTGCCAGGAAAGCTCAATAGAAAATACCATCTGAAATGTTCTGCTTACTGGAGTTCATAGGCCATTCCATCTGAGGGCACCTGGCCCTGGTCATTAGAATCGCACAGGGTTTTAAGGTCAAACCGGTGTGCTGCTGTTATTGCTCGCTGTATTTCAGGGGATTTGTATGAGGTTGTTTTGTGCAAACCTTGACTTCAGCGAACCGTGAGGTGGCCACTATTGAATCAGATAGACCTCCTGCAGATAAAATGCTATATAAATATAGATTGCCATGTCATTCAATGGGAACTTAATCCACAGCCATGACCTGGAGACAAGCTATTCTCAGAGCACCACATCTCCTAAGGATGTCTTTGTTTGTCACACAAAGTTAATCCGGATAGATTGCCTCGCTGCCTTTAAATCACTTTTGACAAATAACCCCAAAAAAAACAAAAAAAAACAAGGCTTGTTGCTTTGGTGCTGTGCAAACAGGAAAGGGATGTGCTGTTAAAATCAAGAAATGATCGAAAACATTTCATTAGCAGACAGACAATATAAGATCACTAAGTATACAACATATAAAACCCTATATAGGGTAATGTGATTCTTTATGAATACAAAAAGGGGTCAATTTTGTGTCCCAAATTATTTATTTTGTATATAAATGATATATGTAGGGTGACAAATTTTGTAAAATTTGTGATTTTTGCTGATGACACTAATATTTTTTTGTACTGGGGCAAATTTACAGCAGCTGTTGGAGATGGTCACAGCAGAAATGAATAAATTAAAAACATGGTTTGACAAATAAATTATCGATAAATTTATATAAAACCAACAAAATTTATTCTGTTTGGAAATCGTAAAATTGATACACAATTAAAAATAATTATTAATAATGTTGAAATAGATAGAGTATATGAAAATACATTTTTGGGTGTGATTCTGGATCACAACATCTGCTGGAAACCCCACATTAAACATGTCAGAGCAAAAGTAGCACGGAGTATTGGAGTAATGGGGAAAGCAAGGCATGTGTTGAATGAGAAAGCACTTTATATTTAGTTCTGCTCACTTGTCTTGCTGTACTTGAATTATTGTGTTGAAGTGTGGGGCAACACCTACAAAACCACCTTACAAACCTTAAGCACAATACAAAAAAAAGCAATTAGGATAGTAAATAAAGTAGGATATTATGAGCATACCAATTTACTGTTTTTAAAATTACATACTTTTAAGTTTAAAGATATGGTGGAATTTAAGATCGCACAAGTAATCTATAAAGCAAAAAAATAAACAGCTGCCTGAAAACTTACAACAACTGTTTATAGAGAGAGAGGGGGGCTTTAAATTTGAAACAGCAGAATGCTCGAACAAAGCTCAAAAGTATGTGCTTTTCAATTTGTGGGGTGATCTTGTGGAATAGTTTGAATAATTCTATCAAGGAAAGTGTAAATATTTTGCAATTTAAAAAAAGGTATAAGACATTTATTTTTCATAAGTACAGAGAGATAACTTAGCTGTTGTCAATGTTGCAAGAATTTTGTTTTGTTTTGTTCTTCCTTATATTAATTGTTAGATATGGTAGGTTGGTATCTTTGTGTTAGTCAAAATGATATGTTGGATTTATCTGGTTTAATTGGGGTTTGGATTTGAAGTACTGGGGTAGGATTTAATAAGCCGATGGCTTCTACCTATCCCTTTTCGAACAGGTTGAGTATTATGTGGAAAATTGTGTTTATAAAGTTATTGATATATATATATATATATATATATATATATATATATATATATATATATATATATATATTGGAAAAAAAAAAAAAAAAAAAATATATATATATATATATATATATATATATATATATATATATATTTTTTTTTTTTTTTCCCAATATACATTTTGTTAAAATAGTTTTTATTATACATTTTTCCTCTCTCTCTATCTATCTCTCTATCTCTCTCTCTCTCTCTATATATATATATATATATATATATATATATATTTCTTTGTATTGTTTTTTTTCTTCTTTTAAAAAACTTGAGTTCGAAATAAAGATTACAAACAAACAAACAAACAAACTCCACATTTTGACAGAATCTAAAGCCTTTAAAGATGTCCAAATGGTTACAAATCTTGTGAGATTCAAAGAATATTGAATTGATATAGGTTGGTTTTATTGTATTTAATAAATGAGATTATTTAAACATGTTTAATGACATTTTATTTAATCCACTTTATGCATGTTCTTAATTTCCACATCATTAAATATAAATAAGTATTATTAATATGAAATTAATTCAAACTGGGACATTTCTGTAGCATAATTCAACTAATTATTCTTTGTGTCCTTGTGCATATGCTACTTACTGTAGTCATAATAGTAAATTATGTAATTATATGCAAATAACCATAAACCATGCAAATACATACATGCAAATAACCCTTAACCAAACCCTATAGTCAGTGCATGTTGTTAATTAATATTACTCAGTATTTAAATATGCAAATACACTGTAACAAGCACACCTTAAAAAATCATAGTCATGATGATGAGCAGAATATAAATCCGTAAAGAAAAAAAGCATTGCTTTTCACCAACACGATTGCTCGCTATACATCCTCAAGGTGGTAGAGAACGGAACATTTCTAGGTACAGATACTAGTGAAGTGAGAGGATTATTAATGGGAAAGTGTGTTTAGGGGATTCAGCCCCCTCACTTGCATGGAAAAGCATTTTCTCATTATTCACATGTGCCTCAGGTGACAAGTGTACTCTCTTTACACTCTCCTTCAGTCCTGTAATATTCCTGTTGATGTCCTCTACCTCATTTAAAGTAGAAACATGTACCAAATATGGTAATTAATAAAACTAATTATATGGAATATCACAAACTTTAAGTATGTATATGCACAATGAAAAGTGAAATAATGTCAATAAAAGGAGAGCAGTAGAGTCAAATGCTAATTTTAGCATCATATATAAACGTGTTCTGTAAAACAAAGACTTTTCATTCCATGTTTTACTGATTGTAAGGGATCTACTTTAGATTTTAGATCAGGCACGTATCCACTGTTGGCTCTTTCGGCGGTGGACAGGGGTTAGCATGGACACCCTGACTGTTGCGTATGGAGCTGCAAAGCTGCAGACCAAACTGATGCACTGTGTATTCTGACACCTTTCTATCAGAACCAGCATTAACCTCTGGAGCAGTTTGAGCTACAGGAGCTCATCTGTTGGATCGGATCACACGGGCCAGCCTTCACTCCCCATCAGTGATCTTGGCCGTCCATGACCCTGTCTCCGGTTCAACACTGTTCCTTCCTTGGAGCACTTTTGATAGATACTGACCACTGCAGACCGGGAACACCCCACAAGAACTGCAGTTTTGGAGATGCTCTGACCCAGTCGTCTAGCATCACAGTTTGGTCCTTGTCAAACTTGCTCAAATGTGTGTGTGTGTGTGTGTGTGTGTGTGTATGTATATTACACACACACTTTATAATCACAAGGAGTTATTTCTTGTTTCTGAATCATGTGTCTGTGACTTTTATGTGATGTAGTTTCAGTTGGTTCTAAAGTTTATTCAAAATTATTTAAAAAAAAATGCATCAGTGATTAATCATAATTTATGACACAATACATGTGTATTCGTGGTTACTGAATGAGACCCAGTGTATGTATTTTTCTTTTTTTTTTTTTTTCAGGAGATACAACACATCTATAACACTTTATATTCTGAACTGCACAGAACTATCTTTTTATTTATTTTCCATAACTTGCCTTTGTTTGCTAAGGGTGGTTTCCAGTGTCATGGGAAGATTTATCTTTGAAGCTCATGAGGCAGAATGTTTGTTCTGTATTTCAATTAGACAACAGCCCCTAAAATTAAAAATGTACTGCTAACAGCTGTAAAGACATATAGCTATATTATAAAACAACAACAACAACAACTAAAATATAACCAATGGCACTGACAATTGGATACACACAGGATACCCCTTAGGCATCATTTTTCGACGTGTAGGGTACTCCATTGCTTTCAATGAAAAACCTTTGGGTTATAATTTTTCCATTATGACTATGAGTTGGTGTGTGACTCAATTTAATCAGCTAGCATAATTTATTTATTTATTTATTTATTTTTTTTTATTTTTTTTATTTATGCTATTTAGATTATGTAACACAACCTGACCCCTAAAACTACCTAATTGCGTATTATTTAATATAAAACACAGGATATAACAAGCAGATACGACTACAGACACAATTTATTCAAAAAGCACAAATATTCCGAGGCCAAACGATTGATTTATGTAAAGAAAAGACCCAAAAAGAGATCACCGTCTCCATCCGCCATAGATCCTGTGCACACATTAAAAAAATGCTGTCTGAAGAAGTGCTACGTCAGCTTTGACAGTGAAATGGCGCTGGCTCTGGTGTGTCTCATGACAGATTGCATCATGCTAAAGAGTCAGGTGTATCTTTTGAATGAGAATTATAAGCGACTGCGTGCGTTCACGGAACAGGATTATTTCAGCAATGAAAACATTAAGATCCACTCTGTCCTTCACATGAAGATATCGTATGGCTTCAGATGACTTAGAATGCAACAAGTTATTTGTCATATTTTATACTGTTTTTGGTCCGTTTTTGCAATAAATACCTGTGACTGCACTTTTATTTGCCTGTTACATGTTTTTATTGTTGAGAAGTGGGTAGGTTTAGAGTAGGGATGGGGTTAGTTGCTCCAAATAAAAGTATAAATATTTATAAAATATTCTACTTTTTCAAATGCAAAAAATTAAATGCGTTTTGATCTGACACATAAGGCAAACAACTGAAAGCAATTATGCTAAAGAGGTACCTGAAGAGGTGCATTAAAGGCCACCTATTATGCAAAATCCATTTTTACATGGTGTTTACATGGTGTTTTACATAACTGTGTTGGCAGTGTGTGAACACAACCACCCTACAATGATAAAAATCCACCCACCCAGCCATGAGGATGTATTGGATTAGTTTTATTTTTAATGGGAATGCGCCCCAAACTATACCTAAATTAATTTATGTCTGCACAAATCATTTCACTCAAGACCGCTTTGTGAATGAGGGTCAGTGCAAAGTGACATTAAAAACTCAGGTTTTGCTAAAAAGTTTGAACTCAAGGATGAATCAGTACAAACTGCTTGTGATACAGCTTATAGTCTCTGGAGCGATACTGGTCACAACAGCAATGAAGGTGAAAGCACACACTTTATTACAGTTCACAGTTGATTTACGGATATAAAGTTTATAACAAAAATTTAAAAAATAAGGTCTATATATTTGTTTATTGTTAGTTGTAATGAGTGTTTTTTTTGTGTAATTTACTATGTATGTTGATGATAATGCAAGGGGGAGTTTAATAAGACTTTAATAATAAGACGATCATTTTAAATATCTTAAATATCTTATTTAACCCTCTGGAGTCTGAGGCTGATTTGGGGCCTGGAGAAGTTTTGACATGCTCTGACATTTGTGACATTTATCATATCGTATGTACTAAACTGCAACTTCAACATGTAAAACACATGACATACACATTTAAATACAAATTACATCAAGTATTTTAATTTGCCATAAATGCTTGTCAGTACATTCAGAATTTTAATCATATTTCAAAGACCGTAGAATGAATTATCAATTTACATATTCATACAGTACGTACATATGTTAACTGGATCAAAAAAATACTCTTAAGTAACTAAGTGCATTTAATGTACAAACCCAATTCCAAAAAAGTTGGGACACTGTTCAAATTGTGAATAAAAAAGGAATGCAATAATTTACAAATCTCATAAACTTATATTTTATTCACAATAGAATATAGATAACATATCAAATGTTGAAAGTGAGACATTTTGAAATGTCATGCCAAATATTGGCTCATTTTGGATTTCATGAGAGCTACACATTCCAAAAAAGTTGGGACAGGTAGCAATACGAGGCCGGAAATTTAAATGTACATATAAGAAACAGCTGGAGGACCAATTTGTTGTTTATTAGGTCAATTGGCAACATGATTGGGTATAAAAAGAGCCTCTCAGAGTGGCAGTGTCTCTCAGAAGTCAAGATGGGCAGAGGATCACCAATTCCCCCAATGCTGCGGCCAAAAATAGTGGAGCAATATCAGAAAGGAGTTTCTCAGAGAAAAATTGCAAAGAGTTTGAAGTTATCATCATCTACAGTGCATAATATCATCCAAAGATTCAGAGAATCTGGAACAATCTCTGTGCGTAAGGGTCGAGGCCGGAAAACCATACTGGATGCCCGTGATCTTCAGGCCCTTAGACGGCACTGCATCACATACAGGAATGCTACTGTAATGGAAATCACAACATGGGCTCAGGAATACTTCCAGAAAACATTGTCGGTGAACACAATCCACCGTGCCATTCGCCGTTGCCGGCTAAAACTCTATAGGTCAAAAAAGAAGCCATATCTAAACATGATCCAGAAGCGCAGGCGTTTTCTCTGGACCAAGGCTCATTTAAAATGGACTGTGGCAAAGTGGAAAACTGTTCTGTGGTCAGACGAATCAAAATTTGAAGTTCTTTTAGGAAAACTGGGACGCCATGTCATCCGGACTAAAGAAGACAAGGACAACCCAAGTTGTTATCAGCGCTCAGTTCAGAAGCCTGCATCTCTGATGGTATGGGGTTGCATGAGTGCATGTGGCATGGGCAGCTTACACATCTGGAAAGGCACCATCAATGCTGAAAGGTATATCCAAGTACTTGAACAACATATGCTCCCATCCAGACGTCGTCTCTTTCAGGGAAGAACTTGCATTTTCCAACATGACAATGCCAGACCACATACTGCATCGATTACAACATCATGGCTGCGTAGAAGAAGGATCCGGGTACTGAAACGGCCAGCCTGCAGTCCAGATCTTTCACCCATAGAAAACATTTGGCGCATCATAAAGAGGAAGATGCGACAAAGAAGACCTAAGACAGTTGAGCAACTAGAAGCCTGGATTAGACAAGAATGGGACAACATTCCTATTCCTAAACTTGAGCAACTTGTCTCCTCAGTCCCCAGACGTTTGCAGACTGTTATAAAAAGAAGAGGGGATGCCACACAGCGGTAAACATGTCCCAACTTTTTTGAGATGATTTTAAATTTCATGGCATCAACACAACTTATTTTTCCCTTAAAATGATACATTTTCTCAGTTTAAACATTTGATATGTCATCTATGTTGTATTCTGAATAAAATATTGAAATTTGAAACTTCCACTTCATTGCATTCTGTTTTTATTCACAATTTGTACAGTGTCCCAACTTTTTTGGAATCGGGTTTGTAAATTAGGTTTCACTTTATTTGGTCCCACTTTATATTAGATGGCCTTAACTACTATATATGTAAATAAATCATTTAAAACACACTTATTGTGTACATTCGTTTTTACATTGTATTTCTATTTTACAAAATACCTGCATGTAATTAAATCTGTCATTAATTTCTGTAATTATATCTATAAATAAACTGTTGACCTTAACCCACCCTTAAACCTACCCATAACACCAAAGCTTTCCCTAAACTTGATCCGTATCTACCTCAATAGCAGCAAAGTGTTTTGCAATACAATATGAACAAAGTAAACACATTGTACTTAATTTTGATGTAAGTACAAAGTAGTTAAGGCCACCTAATATAAAGTGGGACCCTTTATTTTACTGTTTCCCTGTTACACATGTACTTACTGTAGTAATAACTATGATTTATGCATAATTGCGTGCAGCAAACCCTAATCCTAACATCAGTTTGCACATAAGTAGGCTACTATTTTTAAATGTACTTCTTTTTCACAAGGGTTGACCAAAGTGAAGAGCAGGATCTTAATGTTGCAACACTGTGCTGTAAGAGGAATTACACTGCACAGAACTGAATGCAGTAATTTGTTGTATAGAACACAAACTGCAATAGTATGCTTTTGTACCATGAACAAATCATCCAGTTGCTGATTATATTCATAGAGCATCATTACTGCCATATGAGTCACGAGTCTCAGTGTGTTTCACAAAACTAGTAGCTGAAATAGGAATGAAGCCTATTGCTGTTTGAGCTCCAAATATACATTTAAACATACAGAACATTTCAATCTAGGCAGGGATTAACATCAAAACATAGAATCTAATACATACATACATACATGTCACATTAATGTTGTTTTGATGAGTTGTAAATGTTTTCTGAAGCTTCATCCAGTTGGGATGTTTATGAGTGCCGCTTTAGACTGTTAAGTGTCCCCAAAAAACTATCTTGGCCTCACTCAGCAAACTGTACAGAGCTGATCAAAGGCATGAAATGGCCAGAAATCATCCTTAAATATTTATTTATCATCTCTGTGCTGCTTGTGTTTCTCATTGGACGTTTCTTTCCTTCTCAAAATTGGTGTGATTGTTTTTGATCGTGTTTACTGTGGAGCTCTGGAGAGAATTCATTAGCCGTAATTAAGCTTTTACTTGATCAGGGCTTTGGGGAGCAATAAAAAAAGAAACACTTATGTGAAGTCAGATTACAGGAAGCAGGGTGGAATGGGAATGGCAGATTATCAAGCCCGAGACTCTCTGATCGCTATCTTGTTAGCGCTTTATTTGTCAATCGTCTGCTAATGCTTACATCGAGCCTGAGCTAATCCAAACTCCAATGCCTGGGTAACAGCTTATTGATGCGGTTCGGTGGAGGCTTGCGGTGTACCACCCTTTTGAAACCGAGACTCCGATTTAATCCACCAGTCATTAGTGTGTTAAATAATTAAACTGCACCAGCCTGTTGTGTTTGACCAAACCAGTCAGTTTTGTAATGATACATAGGGGTGAATTCATGATTGGGACACTTTTTGCCATTGAGATGACTGGGAAAAAGTGTCCCAGTCAACCTGAATTCACCCATATATATTGAGTAGCTATGTGTCTTGCTGTGTAGCAAAACTTAAACTGACAAATATAACTCAGGTGAGGCTAAAACAATTATAGCGTACTCAGACGGAGGGAAACATGAGCTTAAATATAACAGATGGCAAAAGAGAAGATAGTGAACAGGAAACAGACCCTCATAATATTTGCCAGAGCTTATTTGCATATGTTGTAATGCTATAAATTACTCGACCATCTGCTCACCTCATATGTTTGATCTGACAAAGGATTGTAAGGTAGACAATGTAAAAAAAAAAATTGGTGATATTCCAGTTAGATTTTTTTTAAGGCATAGAAAATAGCATGTTTCACTACACCTTACAGTGTCACAGTACATCTATTGTACATTTTCAGAAATTCGACTACCGTGATACGTACACAAAGCCTTGTTTATGAACATTTGGATGAAGATGCCATTAGTAAGCATTACCTCCTCTCTCACTATATTTACATGCCTTCTGTATGCTGTATTAGGATAATTTGGTGGGCTAGTAATGGATACACATGCGGAGTGTAAAATGCCCAATTTAAACATCAATAAGAACATGAAAGACGACTCTCCACTCTTGTCTCTTTGGTGTGTGTGCCTTGTCTGAAAGCGAAATCTCACTCACTAACAGTTTTGTTGGCACTTGGCTGGCTCATAAAAGACACAGATCCTCCTTTGTGTTTGACAGGCGATGAGGTATGCATAATTTTTGCTGTCTTTGATGATCAAGAAAGAGCTGTTCACGTGACCAGCTCAACTTTACGCTGCTCAACTCTGTTCTGATAGCATCTTTAATGGGAAAACATTCCTATCTGGTGAGTGAATGTGTTAAATGATACAAAAATAATGAAACAGACCACATCATAAATGTTGTATGCAATATATAAACCAGGGGATGTTCATTCCTTTGCCATATAAAAAGACAAAAAAACATGAGGCTTTTCCCCAAATCACCTCGCAATTTGCTGTCTTAACAACTACCAAAACAATATGTAACTGATATGCAAACCTTTTATTTGCCAATTATTTTAGTTTCCTGGCACTAGTGGGTGTGTGATTCTGACAGTCAGTCTTTGACAGTGAAACACACTCTATCAATCTGGCCAAACATGTCTAATGAGGATGCCAAAGCAGCACACTTTCAATAATATGCAAAGGGCATTCACCCATGAAGAAATCAAATGCTCTTTTACAATAATTACTGTTGATTTCAGTCATAATACGATGCCAGCTATTTCAGTTTGTCTTCAGAGTTTGTTGTGCAGCCCATATAACTAACTGTAGAGTTACATAAAGTTTGTGAAGTTGCAAACACTAATCAATGGTGTGTGGGTTGAAAATAAGACACTCTGTAAACTTAATACAAATTGATGTATTTCATATTTTAATATATTGGAAACAGCATGTTGCCTTTATAATTGGTCACAGTTATCCTCTGTTAATGTTCTTTCAGTTTGTTTTCATTTATCACGTGTCTTCTTTGTTCATTTGCCATCAGACACCATGGAGACTAACTAATCATCATAGCTGTTCGTCATTTGAGTTAATCATCTGTGTATTTAAGTTCCTGCTTTTCCTCAGTTCAGTGTCCGCTATTGTTTGTGTATTGTGCACTCTGTCTCGCATGATGGCTATCATTGTGGACTGTATTAATAAATCCTGTGTTACCTTTATCTTCATCTTCAGAGAACATTATCATCATGATCATCACATTTGAGGGTTCTTTGCACAAAATGTTAATGCAAAACACCAAATACTGCTCAACAGATACAATTGCAGAATTGCTGATCACAGTACTTTAATTTAATTTAATTTAATTTAAATTATATTATATTATATTATATTATATTATATTATATTATATTATATTATATTATATTATATTATATTATATTATATTATATTATATTATATTATATTAATTGTAGTGTATTGTATAGTCTGGATTTTTTTTCACTGTTTACTTTTAGCTTAGAGTTTATAGAAGGCATGTAGAATTAAGTAAATATTTAATGAAAATCCTTCTTCTGTTCTCTTTATATACTATATATTATAATGTGAATAGTCTATGCTTACTATTTTATTTTCTCACCATTTTCAAGGACCCTGCTGCTGATACTGCATTCTAGGCATCAATAATCAATAGAGGACTGTTTCTCTTTAAACTACAAACATGTACATTTGTAAAAATGGTGACAAGTGCATGCATTACATGTTCAGTCTATAACACATACTTTTCTGTTTTTAGTACATAGCTGTTGTGTAAACGTACCCTAAATTAGAACTGTTGACACTGGACGTACATGCAAAAGAGTAATTTTCAGAAAAAAAAAAAGAAAAAAAAAAGTCCAAATATATTATTGTAGTTGTCAAATATGAACAAAGCACTGTTTAATTTGTGCAAAAAAAAAAAAAAAAAAAAAAAATCTGGTCAGTTCAGTAGCAGAGGGGGTTGTTAATCAGTTTCAGCTGCTTTAGTGTTAATGAAATTAACAACAGGTGCACTAGATGGGCAACAATGAGACGACTCCCAAAACAGGAATGGCTTTACAGGTGGAGGCCACTGAAATTTTTTCCCTACTCATCTTTTCTGACAGTTTTTTCACTAGTTTTGCATTTGGCTAGGGTTAGTGTCACTACTGGTAGCATGAGGCGAACCTGGACCCTACAGAAGCTACACAGGCAGTCCAACTCCTCCAGGATGGCACATTAATACATGCCATTGCCACAAGGTTTGCTGTGCCACTGGCTCCCATGAGAGCAGGTTCACCCTGAGCACATGTGACAGACGTGAAAGGGTCTGGAGAAGCCGTGGAGAACATTATGCTGCATTTAACATCGCTCAGCATGACCGGTTTGGTGGTGGGTCAGTGATGTTCTGGGGGGGCATATATCTATGGAGGGAAGCACAGTCCTCTACAGGCTAGACAATGGCACCCTGACTGCCATTAGGTATCGGGATGAAATCCTTGGACCCATTGTCAGACCCTACGCTGGTGCAGTGGGTCCTGGGTTCCTCCTGGTGCACGACAATGCCCGGCCTCATGTGGTGAGAGTATGCAGGCAGTTCCTGGAGGATGAAGGAATTGATACCATTGAATGACCCCCACGCTCGCCTGACCTAAATCCATTAGAGCTCCTCTGGGACATTATGTTTCTGTCCATCCGACGACACCAGGTTGCATCTCAGACTGTCCAGGAGCTCAGTGATGCCCTGGTCCAGATCTGGGAGGAAATACCCCAGGACACCATCCGTCGTCTCATTAGGAGCATGCACCGGCATTGTCAGGCATGTACACAAGCACATGGGGTCATACAAACTATTGAGTACAATTTTGAGTTGCTGCAATGAAATTTCAGCAAAATGGACTAGCCTGCTGCATCATTTTTTCGGGTGTCTTTGAAATCAGTCTTCTGTTGGTTGATAATTTTCATTTCCATCAAACGATGTGGCATCCTTTCACTCCTAACACATTACCCAGTCCATATCAGTATAGAAATCCAGCATATTTTTCTCCATTGAGATCTGATGTGTTTTCATAGTGTTCCTTTCATTTTTGTGAGCAATGTATTTAGCTTAACTTTATGGAGTGCATGTGGGATTTTATTTCTTAGAGCTACTTGAACAAATGCCAGCTGCCAACCTACAAACATTGATCTTGGGTATTGCTCCACATTGACAGAAGAAACTTAAAGTTCTGTTTTAGCAATGTCAAAAAAGAAAAAAAGAAACTTAAAGCTGGAATAGAAAAGGTTTTTGAAGAAGAGAAGAGAAGACACATTGTTCAATTAGGTAATGTATTGCTTCTAGATTAAATTGGTATTTAATTTGTAATGCTGCAGGTAGACGTCACTTTTTGATATGTTATATCAAGCGCACATCGCCAGAGATTCCACAGTCTGGTGTACGTTAAATGTGACTTCAAAGGTGAAAAGGAACTCGAAGGCCAAGTAAAAACCTTGCAGCAAACAAGCTGTACTGGTTTCTCTAGCTGCACAAACAGCCCTTCTCCTGCAGTTCATCAAAACTTCCATGTGCAACTTCAAGCTGTGATGGGACTGAATCTGCATTAAAGCAGGAGGGCTGCTAATTCAGAAGGCAGGAAGGGCGAAGACCATTCAGCGATGGAGCAGATGTGATTAAATGCTGATGCCTGATCGAAAAGCTTGTAGGGTCTTGACTTGAAGGATCATGAATGACTGACACTGTGAAAAGGGAAGAGGGATTTTTAGGGTTTCACAAATGTAAAGTTGCCATGGTAACTGGTGGTGGTTTGGTTTAGCATGGAAGCTCAAAACTCAGTTACAAATGGCTAATTAGACTAAAGGTACTTGAGAGGGAAGGAAGCAGTAGATTCAATCAAGACGGAAGCAGCTGGGCTCAAGATGACTTTTTTTCCTACTGATGCTAATTTCTGTAATTAACTTGCAATAAAGCAGCAATTTTTGTTTCAGCTGTGTGTGTGTGTGTGTGTGTGTGTGTGTGTGTGTGTGTGTGTGTGTTATCGTTATTCTAACCTGGTGCAAAAGGCATGTTTCCATTTTGCAAAAGAGCTTTAATTGTCATTTCTTAAATTGATCTCAACAAGCAGTATCGCCTACCTTGATTCTCTGTTATTCAAAACTTCAGATTAAAAACAAAACTATAGGAAATACAAATAAAGGATATACTTGCAAGACAGTAAATCAATAGTATCAGGTTTTGGTTTATTTATTTTTCCCCACTTTATATTGTGTCTTTAACTAATATGCACTAACATTTAAATGAATTATTTGATGCAGTGTGCTCATTTTGTACATACATGTTTTTACATTGCAGTTATATTTGAGAAAAACCTGCATGTGATAATATCTGTAATTCATTTCTGTAATTAGGCTACATCTTTAATTACACTCTTGACCTTCCCTTACACCTTAACCCACCCTAACCTTCTCCGTATCCCACCTCAATAGCAGCAAAAGAGTTTTGCAATACATGAACACAAGTACATTGTTCATTTTTTTTTATTATTATTATTATTTTTTTATGTATGCCCATAATAGTTAAAGACACCTAATATAACGTAACCTCTTTTGTCACCTTGCTCCTCAGGCCTTCTGTACCACACTGAGAACATATTTGTTTCTCCCCAAAAAATAATCTGAAATTGAAATGTTCCCTATAAATTCCTATCACATCCGATTGTGGTATGATGGTTGATGCAGTGACAGCAAAAAAAAAAAAAAAAAAAAAAGTCCAAGGAAAGTTTTCTTTTAATTTGGTGAGCCATAAGTTCCAATCAAGTGTAACAAATCATCAAAATATAAACATACATGACAATTTAAACTAAACATCCTTAATTGGTCAACTCCTCCCCTTCAGGATGCCATAAAACTGGTTTCCTGTTCGCGGGCCACTCCTTTCTAGGTGTTTCCAGGAACCAGTAAGACACAGAAACATTCACATTAATATACAAACATTTATTTGTTCATCTTTACCTTGCATGATTCACGTTGCTAGCAGTCATGGAATGTACACCTTCCATGTGACTACTTCTAAAGTAAAACAAACACAAAATAAAGATCTTACCAAACTGTCTAGTGTATTTCTTTGAATTAAACCATGTGTGCTACATCACACCGATCTTAATAATAGTTGCAAAAATAACCTCTATGAAAGTTATTTATATTGTCAGCTATTTAATGTTAGTACTTACATCAATTGTTTTTTTTTTTTTGTTTTTTTTTTTATACAAAAAAATACTAGTGTTCGTAGATGCAAGGTAAATTATTATAAGGATACTGCTCATCATGTAGTTAATGTGGTTATGTGTGTTTTCAGCTGTTTACCACACAACTGTGTAACAACAAATTCTGAGTCAAATCTGAATGGATTAAGCGACTTGATCACTTGATATAGTGGCAGAAACACTGTTCCCGTGAGACTGATCCCAATCTGTTTTACTGCTGTGGTTGACAGGTGCACGGTTTAAATGGTACCGCCGTTTTGTCACGCATTTGAAGTATTGGCCTTGTGCGGTTAACCATGCACTTCAATTTAAAAACAGCGCATGTGTTGATGGGTCTCCCTTGCTTTTCGACGATCGGCCCACTACTTGACCAGCCAGTGTATGTAGTTAACGTGCTCATGTATGTAAGGATTTTAAAAATCCAAATAATAACACCATTATGTTAACACCATTATGTTACAAGTGGTGATTTGGGACCACCTAGCGTCCTGGGCCCATATGCCTGGCATACTCTGCATCCCCCGTAATGAGTAGCTATGAGGGTAACTATGGCAACTTCAAGTCACAAAGCAAACAGAAACTGAACACAGGAAGTGAACACAGAAACAATAGGAACCAGAACTCGCCTCAAACTTAATAAAACATAAGAGGAATCGAGTTCAGGGATGGTCATGTCAGAGCAGACACGGCCTCCTCATGAGAAGCAGGAGAAATGTGTGCAGTCTGAACACACGAGATTGCAACCCCCATCACAGAAGTGCAGCTGACAGTGAAAGGGCCTCTGAGACCACTGGACTCCGGACTACCACACTTAACAGCGCTTGGATCACCAGACTTAACAGTGCTGGGATCACCAGACTTGAGACCACCGGACCTGGAAGCGCTGAGACCACTGGACTTGGGACCACCACACTTAACCCTCTGGAGTCTGAGGCTAATTTGGGGCTTGGAGAAGTTTTGACATGCCCTGCCATTTGTGCTTTTTTCAGTTGTTCATAAACATATTAATGGAAAAAGTGTGATTACACTGTATTCAGCACAAACTAGGCTACAATAATATGTGAGGAACATGTATGTACATGTTTGTGTTTTTGAAGGAATAATGTTTATGCGTGGTTATTGTAAAAAACAAAAAACTTAAGTCACTGAAATAAGCCAAAAAAAGTATATTAAATCTGTATTGACAAGACTTAGGGCCCTATAATACACCCGGCGCAATGCGACGCAAGGCGCAGCGCAAGTGTGTTTGCTAGTTTGCGTCCGGCGCCGTTCGCGTTTTCCCATTCAGCTCCACGTCCTTAAATTAGTAAATGCATTTGCGCCAGTTAGTGCGCTCATGGGCGTGCTGGTCTAAAAAAGAGGTGTGTTCAGGCGCATTGCTATTTTAAGGAGCTGAAAATAGACTGCGCCATAGACCAACTCAAACCTGGTCTAAAGTCTAAAGTCAGTAGCGCAATATTTTTTGGTTAGAGCGCGTTGGTAGAAACTGCACCTCTGGGCGCGACCACAGTTCGCGTTGACTTTGCTTATTACACACAGGGATGCGCATCACACAAATATGCCAAATATTAAAAACAAAAGGATTACAGTGTAAAAGAATATTATTGTGTAGGCTACATAAATATAAAAATTTAATGATGAGTAGTCATTGTGTGTATTAGAATTAGGATACCTATTTTCAATTCAGCCTATTACTACTTATAATGATGAACGAAACTGGCTAATTAATTGAACAATCTTGCCAATACACACACATATTAACTGACTGATCGCGCGGAGCTATTTGAAAGCCTGCATCCAACGCAGAAGACTGAAAGATTGACTGGCCACTTAACAGGTAATTTCAGCAAAGCATCACTCGTTGAACTCCTCAGTTGAATCGGTGTGTTTAATAAGTCAGTGTATTTTATAATGTTATATGTTATATAATAAATAATTATATAATATATATAATGTTATATCCTGCTTGTCCCGTAGATGATCTGCTCGCACGCTTTAACTTCGCGCACGAGCAGATCAGTTTCTTCGCTTGAAAAGCGTTCAGCTTTTCCGCCAACAAATTCCGGCATGTAAATAGCAATCCGCCATGGCGCGAGCGCATCTCACTCTTAAAGGGAATGGGAGATGACACTCTGATTGGTTTATTGAACGTTACGCCCCTTACTCATTAAGAGAATAGGGACCCATTTCAAAAATGCGCCCCGGCGCACAGACCGTTTTTCCGTCGTTAAAATAGCAAAAGTGGATTTGGACACGCCCTGAGTGCACCTGCGCCGTGCGCTTTACACTTTGCGTTTAGATCATTAAAATAGGGCCCCTAGAGTTTTTACTTCAGAATTATGTAAAAATTATACTTCCTAATCCTTCATATGAAACAATATATTGATTTAGTTTTTGTAATACACTTTTTGTCAAGAAACACAGTATGCGTGGATGCGTGAATCATCATGAATAATGGGCCATTTACACCTGAGAAGACAAAAGAATCACATAATAATGACCTGAAATGACTTGCATATTAATGAGGCCTTTCAGTCAGGTAGGCTGTGAAAAAAACCCTCTGTAATCATGTCTCAACTCAATTTAAAATAATGGTATTCTATTATATTCTTTAAAATATCATGTATTTCTGTGATGCAAAGTGTCTAAACAATTATGTTACCTCTATGGCATTTCATATAGGCTTTTAGCTTAAAAGCATGCACATTTGGAGAAATATTGACGGATTCTCATATGTTTGTCAATTTTCTATACAGAGCAGTAATTATTCAATATTTATTGTCATCACTATGAGTGCTGGATACTGTGTTTTCAATTCATACTTGCAGCCGGAGGGCGCTCTGTACACCTTTAGCCCACAAATTCATATAAAGAAGAAAATGAACCAGGAACTAACGTTATGTCTCTTAGAGGTCGCAAACCAAGGCTTTAACATCCAGATAAACACTTTTCAAGACAATAAATACACGATTGAGATGATGTATACAAGTATTGCCTTTTCGATTTGTTTTCGTTTTGACTTGCACAATTTAAAACCTGACATTTCAACGTTTCTTTAGACGTAAGTGTCATTTTTTTGTCATTAGTATTCATAAGTTGCAGTTCATTTTCTGAGAACTATCAGATTGGACCTCGTTCAGAGGGAGACGAGAGATCACGCATCATGTTAGTTTTCTTTATTTTATAAAAAGCACAACATTGTGTTTTTACTCTGAGTGTACACAAATAAAAGAAGACATTCTATAGTTTCAATTTATATATTACTTGTGTCTCTATGACAAGAAATGACAGAGTATGCTTTGCTGCAATGTGAAAAAAAATCCTGCAAAACGCGCCGGCGCGTTAATGGACTCCAGAGAGTTAACAGTGCTGGGATCACCAGACTTGGGACCACCAGACCTGGAAGTGCTGATACCACCGGACTTGGATTCACCACATTTAACAGGGCTGGGACCACCAGACCTGACAGCTCTGAGACCACTGGACTTTGGAACCACCGGACTTGATAGCGCTGGGAACACCGGGCTTGGGAATGCTAAGATCCATGGTGGGCCAAGCTCCGCGGCCACCGGAGCTTGAGACATAAAGCCCCCCCAAAAAAGTGTTTTGGGGAAGGGTCCTCCGCTACAGTGAAAAGGAATACACTTAATTGAAGGGCGTAGTCCAGGAACGAACCTCGAGGACCATCATGGATAAGTGCTTATTTAGTCCACAACAATAAAAATCCAAGGGTGTAAAATCCGGGAAGTCAGTGAGACATGCAATGTCCAAAAAGTTATCAAAAAGACTATATGAGTCTTTTCTTAATATTAACAACAAGATTATTATTTTTTTTTTTTTTCTGTCTAAAATGGCTCAGCACATCCAGACCAGCAAAATTCTCTTTCGACACTTACAAATTTCTTTAAGCATTCACAAATAGCCTACCAACCAGTGCATCCATTTTTTCTGTCAGGTGTCATAACATTTTATGATATGCAGAGGCAATTTATATTCTACATGCTGGAGAAATGGGAGCTACAACGTTGATCTCACCTATCCTGCGACTGTGCTGTTGAAATCATTGTGCTGATACAACAAGGCTTTCTCTTTAAATCCTGCCATATAACTCTGCAGTGAGCTTGCTTGCTTCACACATAACCATTCTGGTCATCCTGTCAAAACATGCAAATAAACTGCATGCACATTTTCCTTTCATGACCATAAATTACAAGTATTATAAGTGACTGCGTTTAGTTTGAATGTTAAATGAACACCCTTAATTAACCTATGCCAGCTTAATTTAGATGAATCTGAATGGAAATGAAGAGAGGAGGTGTAGTGTAGGCTGTAAGTGCATTATGAAGGAGCAAGGAAACTGTGCAAATGAATATGACGTTGGTTATTGTTGAATGTTTGTGTAGCGGTTGTTCCTCTGCGTTGTGTTGATTTTTGATGGTAAATAAGGATTTTCCACACTGGTTTTTACCAAAGGTGATTTAATCTCAGTGCCTGTGTGGTAAAACAGACAGGCACTGTTATCTGCAACTTTCTTGCTCTTAGTTGTGCCTGTTAACCACAAAATACATGTTAAGTACACCAGGTAATTAACCACAGAACACAAAATGAATGCAATGTTCAATATATATTAGACTAAAATATATCTCTTTAGTGTACAAAATATATTAAGTCTAAAATATATATTTAGGGTACAAAATATATTTAATTATACATGCACATCTTTTTATTTATACATATCAATTTATTATTTATCAATTTGTATTTATCTATATATAAATATTACTAATTCGCGATGTTAGCATACATATCATTTTCACAACAAACATGAAATCAAAATTGAACGTATGAATCGTAGGAATCGCTTAAACCACTCCCCTGCAACCGTTAGTCTGCTATGAGCGAGAGATGGAGAGGAGGAGCGCTGAAGTAAAACCCTGCCCTCTATTCAATATTCCGTTTCACTTGGAAATATGTCACAACACTGGAGAAAAGTCGTTTGCAACTTCCGGTTCACGCAGATTTTAACAGCACTCCAATAAACTACATTTAACAAGTTGATAACACAAATTAATGGTCAAACATCACATCACATGGAATTCTTTCTCACATTTGATCATTTAAACATGACATGAACACTTATAAACACAATTTAACAATTTTATTTACCTCATGAAATCGTACCTCTCCTCTCTAGTGTCACTCCAGGAAAGAAGACGAACTTCCGATTGCCCTACGTATGATGTCAGCCGACGTACATACTGATATTTAATAGTTGCACGCAATTTTTTTCAAAATAAAATGCCCCAAAACAAATAATAAAAAGGAATTATATATATATATATATATATATATATATATATATACATAATTCCTTTTTATTATTTGTCAGTTATTTAGTACAGCGTGGGGCTAAACAGAGCTATACTACTGTAGTATACTTGTATTATGTTAACTAGTGCGAGCACTCGCGTCCAATACACCGCATGACTGTGAGTGTCTCTTTTCGCAGAATACTGTCTTTTCTTTTCTTTTATTCTGAACACAGAATAAGAACTACACAGGTAAGGCCAGATTGCCAAGTCCCTCCTGTACACATATCTCTCCATGACGGTGAGAGCCACACTTTTTAATACCAGGTGGTAATTGAACCAAACCCACCCAAACTAACTAGAACATAAACACACATCACTTTGCTAAAGCAAAACCCAACCATCCTGCTTAAATAATACATAAATCAACTCAAAACAAACAAATACCCATAATGCAACCAGCTGCTGGTGTTGAATGCTGGGTCATTACAATATATACAATATATACATATACATATATATACACACATATATATATATATATATATATATATATATATATATATATATATATATATATATATATATATATATATATATATATATATATATAAATAAAAATGATAACAACATATCCCTGCTACATTTGTCTATGTCTAATTCTATTTTTCTCCTTAATGGATGACATCAGCCAGTGATTAAAGCTGAACTTTCTAAGGGAATCATCAAATTTAACAATTTAACTTGCCTCAGTCTAAAGTGGAATTTAATTCTATGGTGTTTTGTGAAAATCCACATTGAAATTAGCTATTAGTCATGGTCAAGTTTTGTTCATCCATTTATGTGAGCCATGAATAGCCATAATAACTCAGTCATTTAGGCTTATTATGTCTGCTAGAAGAATGGCTATTTGTGTTTGACAATTACCTTGACTTGATTAAGGTAATGTCATGGCATTCGTTTTTTTGTTTTTTAATGTTGGACGGCACGGAAAAGAACATTCAAAATGGCAAACGACAAAGTGCAATGAGCAAAATTATGACCCATCCATGTGCCAAAATGTAAAGATATAAATATGTGAAAAGCCTCACATGAATAATTGTGTGTTAAATTTTAAAACTACTGTAGCCATCACTTGTCCCTGGTTTATTTGACATGAACATAAACACCAAAAACAGAACAGGGTGTACTAGCAACCATCTCCTCAAAACACAATGTACTGAACACGACTCTATCAAATGCAGTGTTTTTTTTTTTGTTGTTTTTGTTTTTTTTTTCTGTTTTTTTTTAAACAGCAGTGCTTAATTTTCAAGAACATCCCTGCTGAAACATGTGAGTTCCAGCATGGGTGCATTTATCAATCTGTATTTATAAAGCGATATAAAAAAAGGTGACTTGAGATGAATATGTAAATATGTGCTGCACACTTTCCTCTCAATAACAAAATAAACACAACATAAACGGCAGCATTTAAAAACAGCAGTTAAGAAAGCACTTCATACTGTACAATATAATGCTTTAACGCAAAACATTTTACAGTATTAAATAACGCAAAACATTTTACAGTATTAAATATGAAAAAACAGTGTCAGTATTTTTTTCAATTAAAAATAGAATTAGAAGTGTGCACTCCCAAACTCCAGAAACAAACTCCAAACAAGCTTTGTTTTGGCCTGATTTTGTTCAAAATGGCATCACACCAGTTTGCTCCAGGATTTAGCCAATTATAGCACTTCTATTTCTTCAACCGCACAGCCTCTCTCCGAAACCCTGCCCTTCAAAGACAAGTCAGACAAGTTGATGTCAGTAAACACAAATGTGCAAAATGATTCAGAGAAAGCTTTTTCTGATTGGCTAAAAAAGGGATAGCCAATCTCCTGACTCTGTTTACAAAACTGTCATAAAGAGGTGTGATTTCTCGACACCAATAGCTGCAGAATAGCATTGAATATGACACAGCTGAAAGCTCAGGCACCTTTCTGGGATTCAGCTGAAATGTTGCATGGTAAGATAGGTAAAAGCTGTTACTTTCTAAAATATACGAATAATGCATCCACACTTTGTACACACAGACAAAAGATTTATGATTAGCTCAGTAACCAGCAAACAGAGCCAGAATGGGTATTCAGTGTTTGTAAGCCCCATCGCTCCTCTCTAAAGCTGTCATCTGCAGCAGCTGTAGGTATTGGCACTTAAAGGCTGCTGTTTAAATTGGTGTCTGGAGTGTCTTCAGAGGTGGAAAGCGTGAGTGAGAGGGCAGACTTCTTTGACAGCATTGTCAGCTAAAGATGCTAAACCTCACAGTGGGGATGAAGTGTGCTTCACAAAAAAGCTAAACAATGGGTCCAAAGACCTGAGGCCATCTGAGTGAACAGCTTTAACTCTCAGTTCTCATGTTGCTGGAACATGAGATAATGTACCAGGGTGATAGGACACTTGATTTATCAATGTTTTCTGGTGTTGACTTGGAAAATTTGAAAAAGGACAAGTTGGGTCCTTGCTTTACATGTAAGAAAGGACAAAGCAGTGTTGAAATGTAGTAATGATTTGCTGGACAACCTACAATCTGGACTTTGAATCCCCCAAAGTAATCTGACATTCCCTCACTGCACAAGGACTAAAATCTGACAACAATTAAAAGTTGTTGACACCTGCTGTATTTAAAACAAAAACAAAACACAGGGCCCTATTCATCAAAAAAAGAAACACACCAACAATGCGCCTGAACACACCTCGTTTTCAGACCAGCACTCCCATGGGCACAGAGATGGACGCAAGTGAAAATGAAAATGATAACTGCGTCGTGCTGAAACTATATATAAAAAAAAACACACTCTTGTCGCAACAATGATAGGGACCAAAATGTACATATGAACGGCACCAAGCAAAAAATCAGGTTGCCAGAGTGAACCGCGAGAATGACGATGTGTGTCTGTTAGTGTACTGCCATCCAAACACATGCAAATCAGTGGAAGAGGAGTGATGTACAGTGAAGTAGCCTTTCGGGGTGCACAATTGGTTTCAAGTACCTGCAACACCCATATGTCACAGAGTACAGGAGTGGATGGCAGCCCAGATCCCTGAGCAACAAGGTCTTTTTTGGTGTTTGTCTTGATAAGACAATGAAGAGATGACAGAAATGACCTAAAAAGATGGGGGAAAAGGATCAGTAAACTATGCAAGCCAGACCCAAACTCAGTGTAACCTGTTTGAGCATCACAGTGATGTTTTTAGTTGGATACGTTTTGATGGCTATATCCTGAAAAGGCCTATAGTTAAGAAAAGACAACACATAAGACAATTTTAAATAAGCATAGCCAAGTGGATGCCTTCTTACATTGAATAACACATATTGTATCATGCATTTACAAATAAACAGAGGCATGAAGCATGTTGTTATTATTCACCAAGATCTATTGGTCTGACAGCATACAGTTGGTTCACGCATGTGATGCATTCAATAAAAAAACCCATCATGCTAAACTGTCTAAGTGGGAAAAGAGGACTGGAGCATTGATGTGGCGAGGGGGGCGTGGTTCAGCGAGGTCTGCAACCGGAGAGAATGGCGGGAGACGCGTGGTAAGTGAGTGGCTTGAATACAAATCACGAACACCTGTTTCTCATTGCAGTGATTGGCGCGGAGACAGGACAAAACGCCGTGAGAAGCAGGAGTGTGTGAGAGAGAGAGGGGAACTGTTGACTGAGTCGAGTCGAGGTTCGTGGAGTGAAGCCCTTGTGGATAGTGTAAGCCCAACGTGGAGTGAAGCCCTTGTGGATAGTGTATACCGAACCTGGAGTGAAGCCCTTTGTGGATTGTTTATTTTCGTTGTTGTGCGTTGCACAGTCCTTCTGTTTGACATTCAATAAAGACTCAGTTCGTCGTCCCTGACCACTTCCTTCCCCACTACGAACTTAAGTTTACTACACTGGTGCCGAAACCCGGGAAGGAAGTCGGTGTGCACGTCGCCATGCAATCGTCGTCCTCCGCCACATTTGCGGACATCATCGCGTCCCTCGCGGTCCTGCACCGCGAACAACAACAGGCCCTGCTGGAGTTAAGAGGCGACCAGGAGCGGTGTTTTCAAGCCATCCTACAGACCCAGCAGGAGGACCGCGAGGCGTTCCGGAGCTGGATTGACCGGGAGGTTCCCCGGGAGCCCATCGAACCGCCCGCTGTGCCTGTCCACCTGCCCTTAAATAAGATGGGCCCACTGGATGATCCAGAGGTGTTCTTAGACCTCTTCCAGAGATCCACGGAGGCGTGTAAATGGCCGCGGGACCAGTGGTCGATGAGGCTGGTCCCGCTCCTCTCAGGAGAAGCACAGGTGGCGGCACAGCAGCTCCCCGTCCCGAACCTCCTGGTCTATGAAGACCTACGACGGGCCATCATCCAGCGGGTCGGTCGGACCCCGGAGCAGCACCGACAGCGCTTTCGCTCCCTCGACCTGGGTGAGTCCGGCCGGCCCTTCACGTTGGCCCAGCAGCTCCGGGACTCGTGCCGCAAATGGTTGCTGGCTGAGGGAAGCGACGTGGACCTGGTCGTCGATCGCGTGGTGCTGGAGCAATTCATCACTCGGCTCCCGAAAAAGACGGCCGAGTGGGTCCAGTGCCACCGCCCCACGTCGCTGGACTCAGCCATCCAACTGGCGGAGGATCATCTGGTGGCGTGCCAAGGGGGCGGCGAACCCCTTCCAGCTGCCTCTCTCTCTCCCTCTCTTTTGTCCCCCTCTCTCTCTAGACCTGTCCCTTTCCCTAGGTCTCGTCCGCCCGGCCCACCTCGTGTTGACGGGACAGGCACCTTCCTACGGACCCAGAGCCCCGCCCAGGGGGGCGGGACTCCCTGCTGCCGGGGCGGACCCCGCTCCTGCTTCCCCCCTCTCTCCGCGCCATGTATTCAGCCCACTCTCTGCCACTGGAGCGGCGGGCAGGTCTGGGCCGGCCTGTTGGCGGTGCGGGGATCCGGATCATTTTGTGGATAAATGTCCGGTTATGGAGGTCGGGACGGTGATCCGGGTCCCCGACGATCCTCAGGCCGCCCCTGGTCAGGCTGGCGGGTACCAAATACCTGTGAGTATCAAGGGGGGTACCTATCAGGCTTTGGTGGACTCGGGCTGTAACCAAACCTCTCTCCATCAAAGCCTGATTTCGTCTGGGGCATTGGATACAGGCCGCATGGTTGGGGTTCGGTGCGTGCACGGGGATGTGGTAAGATATCCCGTAATGTCCGTCATAATTAAATTTAGGGGACAAAAGCATAGTGTTGAGGTGGCAGTTAACCCGCACCTCCGGCATCCGATAATTTTGGGGACGGATTGGCCCGCGTTTAAACAATTATTGGGATGTCTATGCTCGGATGCCTCTTGGGGGGAAAGAACGCGGGGTGAGCAAGCGCGAGTGCAGGTCGGAGAGACTGATCAGAGACCGGAGAGTTCTGCTGCAGGGGATCTGAGTGAAGCCGGAAGACTAATTCTTCCGGAACACGATGATTTTCCCCTGGAGCAGTCTCAGGATGAGACATTAAAGAATGCTTTTGATAGGGTCTCGATGATTGATGGTCAGCCTCTCCAGCCTGGACGTCCGCTTGCTTACCCATATTTCGCGATTATAAAAGATAGGTTGTATCGAGTGACCCAAGACACTCAGACAAAAGAAGATACAACCCAGTTATTAGTGCCAAAGAGCCGCAGGGAAATGCTTTTCCACGCGGCTCATTCTAATCCAATGGCGGGGCATTTGGGACAGGCAGCGACACTAAATCGTCTCATGACCCGGTTTTTCTGGCCGGGCATTCACGAGAATGTACGCAGGTGGTGCGCGTCTTGTCGTGAATGCCAGTTGGTGAACCCACCGGCCACCCTAAAAGCGCCATTGCGCCCACTTCCCTTAATGCAGGTCCCCTTCGAGAGAATTGGTATGGACCTCATCGGGCCATTAGAACGATCAGCAAGGGGACATCGCTTTGCATTAGTCATTGTTGATTATACAACACGATATCCTGAAGCAGTGGCTCTCCGCAACATTTCTGCTAAAAGTGTTGCGGATGCACTGTTTCGCTTAATCTCCCGGGTGGGGATTCCAAAAGAAATCCTCACTGATCAAGGCACGGCGTTTATGTCACGCACGTTACGCGAACTGTACGAATTATTGGGCATTAAATCGGTTCGTACCAGCGTCTTTCACCCACAAACGGACGGGCTGGTCGAACGTTTTAATCGCACGCTTAAATCCATGATTCGTAAGTTCGTGCAAGAGGACGCCAAAAATTGGGATAAGTGGTTGGAACCTCTGTTATTCGCAGTGCGAGAAGTCCCGCAAGCCTCCACGGGGTTTTCCCCCTTCGAGCTTCTCTTTGGGCGCCAGCCCCGTGGGGTGCTGGATGTCCTCAGGGAAACTTGGGAGGATGGACCATCTCAGGCCAAAAATGAAATTCAGTATGTGCTGGACTTGCGATCAAAACTCCACACTTTGGGGCGGCTATCAATGGAGAATTTGTTACAGGCCCAGCACAGACAGAGCCAACTGTATAACAGACGGTCTAACCTACGTAAATTCGCACCGGGGGAAAAAGTGCTTGTATTGCTCCCTACTTCCAGTTCGAAATTACTTGCAAAGTGGCAAGGACCCTTTGAGGTCACACGGCAAGTCGGCGAGCTCGATTACGAGGTGGTACGGTCCGACAGGAGGGGGCACGTCAAATCTATCACCTCAACCTACTAAAAAAATGGAATGAGGCAGAATCAGTGATGCTGGCGACGGTGATTAGTGGGGAGGATGATCTCGGACCAGAGGCGAATGTAAAAACTCAATCTCTCGCTCTGGTCCCGGGGGAGATCACCTCTCGCCCTCCCAGCTCACTGATTTATCCAAATTGCAAAAGGAATTTGCAGACGTGTTCTCTCCCCTGCCGGGGCGTACGAACCTTATTCAGCACCATGTCGAGACGGAGCCGGGCGTGGTGGTTCGCAGCCGGCCGTATAGGTTACCTGAACACAAAAAAAAGGTAGTTCAGGACGAATTAGAGGCAATGCTGAAAATGGGAGTAATAGAAGAGTCCAGCAGTAACTGGGCGAGCCCGATAGTTTTGGTCCCTAAGACCGACGGCTCGGTTCGTTTCTGTGTGGATTATCGCAGGGTGAATGCAGTGTCGAAATTCGACGCGTATCCAATGCCGCGGGTGGACGAATTGCTTGACCGGCTAGGTGCGGCTCGATTTTATTCGACACTGGACTTAACGAAAGGGTACTGGCAGATCCCCTTGTCGCCTTTATCCAAAGAAAAGACAGCTTTCACGACGCCGTTCGGATTACACCAATTCGTTACGCTTCCGTTCGGGCTGTTCGGGGCACCGGCTACCTTTCAGCGACTCATGGATAAGATTCTCCGGCCCCATGCTGCGTATGCGGCTGCCTATCTAGATGATATTATTATCTATAGTAACGATTGGCAGCGGCATATGCAGCATGTGAGAGCCGTCCTGAGATCGCTGAGAGGGGCTGGGCTCACGGCCAACCCGAAGAAGTGTGCAATTGGGCGCGTGGAGGTAAAGTATCTGGGCTTCCACTTGGGGCATGGGCAGGTGCGTCCCCAAATTGACAAGACGGCAGCGATTGCGACCTGTCCGCGCCCCAAGACCAAAAAGGAGGTTAGACAGTTCCTCGGGCTGGCGGGATACTACAGAAGGTTTGTACCTAACTATTCGGCCCTCACCAGCTCGTTGAATGATCTAACTAAAAAGGATGCTCCAGATACGGTCCAGTGGACGGAGCTGTGCCAGCAGGCCTTCACCCAAGTAAAGGCTGCTCTGTGTGGCGGGCCACTACTTCACTCTCCTGACTTTTCTCTCCCCTTTCTATTGCAGACTGACGCGTCGGACAGAGGGCTGGGTGCTGTCCTGTCCCAGGAGATAGAGGGTGAGGAGCGGCCGGTACTGTACATTAGCCGTAAGCTCTCTAAGAGAGAAGCTAAGTACAGTACCGTAGAAAAAGAGTGTCTGGCTATCAGGTGGGCCGTCCTCACACTCCGCTATTATCTCCTGGGACGGGAATTCACTCTCTGTTCGGACCATGCTCCCCTGCAGTGGCTCCACCGCATGAAGGATACCAACGCGCGGATCACTCGTTGGTATCTGGCTCTACAGCCTTTTAAGTTCAAGGTGGTCCACAGGCCGGGTGTTCGGATGGCGGTGGCCGATTTCCTCTCCAGAAATGGGGGGGGGGGGGGGGGGCTGCAGGCCGGACGGCTCCCCGGCCTGAGTCGGGGGGGGGGGGTATGTGGCGAGGGGGGCGTGGTTCAGCGAGGTCTGCAACCGGAGAGAATGGCGGGAGACGCGTGGTAAGTGAGTGGCTTGAATACAAATCACGAACACCTGTTTCTCATTGCAGTGATTGGCGCGGAGACAGGACAAAACGCCGTGAGAAGCAGGAGTGTGTGAGAGAGAGAGGGGAACTGTTGACTGAGTCGAGTCGAGGTTCGTGGAGTGAAGCCCTTGTGGATAGTGTAAGCCCAACGTGGAGTGAAGCCCTTGTGGATAGTGTATACCGAACCTGGAGTGAAGCCCTTTGTGGATTGTTTATTTTCGTTGTTGTGCGTTGCACAGTCCTTCTGTTTGACATTCAATAAAGACTCAGTCACCAGTTGTTCGTCGTCCCTGACCACTTCCTTCCCCACTACGAACTTAAGTTTACTACAATTGAAAACTCTGGATTAATGCTATCTTGTAACATAATTTAAATAAATAATTATTAATAATAATAATAATAATAATAATGTGGGACTGTATTAAGACCTCCTGGATCAACTTATTCACATCTCTTCAGTTTTTGGAAGGATGATGCTATTCAGTCAGGTGTTGCAAGTGATTGCACATGCATTATCAAGGAGATACTATCCTTCCATCTGTGCAAACTGCAGTGTGTAATGCAGCAGTGTCAAGTGTGACCATACAAGTGTGTAACGCTACTGGAGACAGGTTATGAATACAGTTTTACAAGGCTGTTGAACAATTCATCCAACCATTCCCTGAGAGATTTAAAGCATTCTCCAATGATACGATCTTAAATGCAATGTGCAAGCTTGATTCCAGTAAGATTCTGAAATCAAACAAGATTCTGATAGAATATTTGGAGGATGGAGTTTGGTTGCTGTCTCACTAGTGATCAGTGTGGGTAAGATTCAAGATATATCCTGCTACCACAAAACCAAAAGCTTGCATCTTGCTGGTGTCTTCTGTATTTAATTTTTTAGCATTGCCTACTGCCAGTTATGAAACCTCTCTGCAAATCCACAAGCAACTAAGAGTCCAAATGTAACAACATGACACAGAGTGTCTAGACGGATTTGCACTGGTATCACAGCATCACAGATCATGAGGGAGACTATATCCATGAGCCGTTTTTTCAAGATGTTGGTAATGCATTTATTGTATGAGTTGCATCACTATCCAACCTCAAGCAGGGGTTCTGACTTGTTTGTCACATATTTGCCCTTGGATTATTGTTTTAGGATTTCTGTCTAATTGGATTAACCATGATCTATGATTAAGCATACCTGTGCTACAGAAGGTCAGAGTTTACACGGATTAAAAACAATTGCCCTAATGAGAATGCTATTGTCTCATAAATGGCCTCTACCCATGAATCATTGCAAAATCTACCTTGTTTACTATATTAATAATATTAAAAATAATAATAAAAATTATATAACAACAACAACAACAACATTAACACCAGCCAACCCGTGAAATGCGGGTGAATTTCAGCAGTGGTGTGTAACGCAGTCCCTCCAAGGTGAACGTGATTTCACCAAGTACAACTGGATCAGCATCTTTGTTGATCCTGGAACAACATTCCAATCAACCAATCAGATTTGAGGGACAATTTTACCATTTATGTCAAGTTTAGGCTTACAAACTGGGTTAGGTGCTTCCACTAGAGTGTTACTCAACTATAATTTCCCTCTGATTTTAGGGATAAGTTATGGGTAGGGTTGGGTTTAGGGGCTGGGCAAAAGTTAGGACTAAATTTTCAGATAGGACATGTATGTTGAAATCAACAAATATGTTGATCCAGGATCATGTCTTGGCAAAATCACGGTGACCATCACGCCAACTAGCCACTTTGGAGGGGTGAATTTTATATAATATATACATTTTTTAAATGTAGTCTTTTAAAAAGGCATCTGAAATAATAAACTAAGTGCAATGTAGTGTTGTCAAAAATATAAATTCGAAATTAAATATCTGAATTGATACTGAGCTCAAACATGCTGCGTAACCAATGAGGTTCATTCTTGTGTTACGCAGCACGTTTGCGCTTCAGGAAGAGGTTTGTTCTTGTGCATCATCCAGGTTAAGTTGAGCTTCTGCTTATGCTCACTGATCAATGTTTACATGCGAGTAAAAGCCTAAATTAAATATGTTCATCATAGCAAGCAGTTGATTCTCTTCAGAAAATTTGGACTAAACTGCTCGATTCATATGGATTCATTACATTTTTTTTTTTATTTTTTTTTTTTTTATATATAGTATAACTATATTGTATTTATACATTCAAGGTATTTTTGCAAGGAATTACTATTAAGTTGGCTTGAAAAAGCCAACTTACTGTTATGCTATTTTCTTCTGAGACTAAAATTTCCAACTCTAACTCCTCCTAGAGCTTTAACTCTACATACTCCAAACTCGGGTCAGATCTTCAAACTGACTTAGTGTGCTATATCTTTTCTAACTGATCCGACTTACGGTTTTCCTAAAAAAGACTGTTAAAGCTCTGAAAAATCCCATTGACTTTCATTGACTGAATGTTCAAATGAGCCAAGACTGTTCAAACTCCAATTGTCAAAATTCAAATTTAAACTACGGAAGCCCATTAGACTCAAAAACTCAATTAGACTCAACTGCCATTTCTAATCCATTGAAACTCATTCAAACTCATAAACTCATCTCTAAATCTATCTATCAAACTAAATCCATCAAACTAAATCTAGCAAACTAAATCTATCTATCAAACTAAATCTAGCTTTTTAATCTAGTTATTATTATTATTATTATTATTAAAGCATGCATAGAAGTCAGAGAGTGTTTGTGGTTTGATTTACCCTTGAAGAGGAGACAGGTGAAAGGTTATCTTTCACTATATTAGACCGTATGGTGTTTACACCGGAGGCCAGTGATATATGGCCTGCATTGACAGGCCGCACTGGGTAATTAACAAATTATGTTCCATCTAACAAAGAGTACACGTGACGGGCGATGTATGGCTTTCAGAAGACCCCACAGCAAAGACCACCAGAGGAGCAGCTTTAATGTGGTGTGATGAATGAACTAACTCCTGCACTGCGCAGGTGGATGCGCACACACACGCACGCACACACGCAAAGTAGTTTCTCATCCTGCACAGGGAGTTGTACAGCTGCAAGGTGAACGATGGCAAAGCAGAGGGCAATTATCCTCCAGACAAATAGCCCAGAAGGCCTGACAATTAGTCCCACAGAGGTCCAGCTCACTCTAACTCAAGAATATGCAGAAGAGATGCCTCTTTGTTTAATCATCTTTTCCCCTTTTTCTTCTGAACTCAGTCGTTGAGTGGGTTTTAGAACATTACATACATCCATGTATCAGAAAGTATACATGTTGCCATAAGGTAAACAGCAGTGATTTAAAAACGTAACCACAGTTAATGGTATGGAATCCCACTTGATTAAATTTGAGCAGAGAGGATAAATTATTTCCCTTGAAAACACAGACCATAAAAAAACACAGACCATTTACTTTTGTTAACACTATCAGTGTCACGATCACCGTCTGCCCCTGTCAAGTTTCGGACTACATTTCCCATCATCCCCCCTGTCAATCACATGCACTCACTCCACCAATCACCTGTTGCCACATACAGTCATGCACACTCCACACTAATCACCACACCCAGCTGATACGCATTACCTGGACTATAAAGGACTCACACATACACCACCCATTTGCGAAGTCTTGTTTACCCTGTGTGACATTTCTGAGCGTTTCCCTGTGTTTATTGTCTGCCTGTTTATCGTTACCGATCCTGCCTGTTTCCTGTTTATCGACCCGTTGCTGCCTGTCCTGACCCTTGCTTTGTATACCGACCTGTGAGTGATATCTGCCTGTCCTGATCATTGCCTGTTCCTTGACCACGATTCTGCCTGTTCCTTGCTGTTCCTGTTTGCTCCTGTTTGACCCTGCCTGTACGACCACTCTCACTTTAATAAATGCTGCACATGGATCTCTGCCTCAGTGCCGATTCGTTACAGAAGACTTCGCCCCCACCACGATCCAGCAGCTTTCCCGGAGGATCTCTACACGGTATGGACATTAATCAATTGTTGTTATGGAGTACGCAGGGCACACGATCACTGGAGGATTACATCACAGAATACCTGAACATTGCATATTATTCAGATCTGCCTGACTGTGCACTTATTGACTTTTTCTGCGATGGTGTCAACCAACCACTCAAAGAACAATTAATTCGTGAGGGACCCCGTTCTTCTCTTAGTCATTTCCTGGACTATGTGTTATTGACTGTTGGTTCTCTGTTTACCGTGGGAGTCGCGGAGGAATGCGACACCGAGATAAACCACGTAATGGCCGCTGCGCCAAAGGACATTCACAAAATGGCGGCTACCACCATAACAACACCGAGCCACATCTCCGCTGATCGCCCAGAGCCACGTCAAGCCTACGCAGATCGCCCAGAGCAACGTCACGTCTCCGCTTATCGCCCAGAGCAACGTCACGCCTTCGCTGATCGCCCAGAGCAACGTCACGCCTTCGCTGATCGCCCAGAGCAACGTCACGCCTTCGCTGATCGCCCAGAGCAACATCACGCCTTCGCTGATCGCCCAGAGCAACGTCACGCCTTCGCTGATCGCCCAGAGCAACGTCACGTCGCCGCTGATCGCCCAGAGTCACGTCAGGTCTCTAGATCAGTCCGGGAGTGGAGAGGGTTGCGTTCTAGTGTGACCGATCCCCCGTTGATTTCAGTCCGAGCAGCTGGCATCCCCAAGTCTCCGTCGGCCGCTTCGCTCTCAAGCCCGCCGGCCGCTTCGCACTCAAGCCCGCCGGCCGCTTCGCACTCAAGCCCGCCGGCCGCTTCGCACTCAAGCCCGCCGGCCGCTTCGCTCTCAAGCCAGCCGGTCGCTTCGCTCTCAAGCCAGCCGGCCGCTTCGCTCTCAAGCCAGCCGGCCGCTCCGCTCTCAAGCCAGCCGGCCACTTCGCTCTCAAGCCAGCCGGCCGCTTCGCTCTCAAACCTGCCGGTTGCTACGCTCTCAAGCTCGCCGGTTTCAACGCTCTCAAGCTCGCCGGTTTCAACGCTCTCAAGCTCGCCGGTTTCAATGCTCTCAAGCTCGCCGGTTTCAACGCTCTCAAGCTCGCCGGTTGCTATGGACTCTTGTTCGCCGATTGCAGTGGACTTATGCACCCTGGACGCGATGGACGAAATGGCTGCTTTGCCAGTGCCCATGGGCAAGATGGCCGCCCCTGCGGTGCTCAAGGATGCAGGGGTTGTTCCAGCCATTGAGTCCGCTTCAGCCAGTGAGTCTGCTCCAGAAACCGCTCCAGTCGGTGAACCATCGACTCATCCTCGGAAGAGGAGGAGGAGGAGGAGGAAGGCTCCATCTGTTCTTCCCCCTCTTACGTCCAAACGTCTTGTCCTGCCGGCGCCACCTGTGCTCCTCGCTCTGCCGGCGCCACCTGTGCTTCTTGCCCTGCCGGCGCCACCTGTGCTTCTTGCCCTGCCGGCGCCACCTGTGCTTCTTGCCCTGCCGGCGCCACCTGTGCTTCTTGCCCTGCCGGCGCCATCCACGCTTCTAGCCCTGCCGGCGCCATCCACGCTTCTAGCCCTGCCGGCGCCATCCACGCTTCTAGCCCTGCCGGCGCCATCCACGCTTCCAGCCCTGCCGGCGCCACTCAGGAGTCTTGCCCTGACGGCTTCACCCACACGCCTGGCCCTGCCGCCGCCACCCGAACCCCTTGCCCACGAACCTGCGACGGGCCCCGCTGAAATCCCTAAGAACTTTTTTGGGGGGGGCAGTATACCTAGGGGTGGGGAGTTTGTGGGTGGGAACCCTGCACGGCCGCGGTCATCAGCGGTCCCTGAACTGCCCAGACCACCTGACCCGCCGTGGTCGCCAGAGACTCTTGACCTGCCATGGCTGCCCAAGCCACCTGAACTGCCGTGGCCGCCCTTGCCACCTGACCTGCCGTGGCCGCCCTTGCCACCTGACCTGCCGTGGCTGCCCTTGCCACCTGACCTGCCGTGGCCGCCTGAGCCACCTGACCTGCCGTGGCCGCCTGAGCCACCTGACCTGCCGTGGCCGCCTGAGCCACCTGACCTACCGTGGCCGCCTGAGCCACCTGACCCGCCGTGGCTGCCCGTAGCACCTGACCTGCTGTGGCTGTTCTGGAACCTGCATTGGAGATTCCGTTCCTGTCAGCTGTTTAATCTCCAATGCACCCACCCCCCCTCCCTTATTGGTGTCATCTACGGCGCGAGGTCGCGCCTTCCGGGAGGGGGGCGTTATGTCACGATCACCGTCTGCCCCTGTCAAGTTTCGGACTACATTTCCCATCATCCCCCCTGTCAATCACATGCACTCACTCCACCAATCACCTGTTGCCACATACAGTCATGCACACTCCACACTAATCACCACACCCAGCTGATACGCATTACCTGGACTATAAAGGACTCACACATACACCACCCATTTGCGAAGTCTTGTTTACCCTGTGTGACATTTCTGAGCGTTTCCCTGTGTTTATTGTCTGCCTGTTTATCGTTACCGATCCTGCCTGTTTCCTGTTTATCGACCCGTTGCTGCCTGTCCTGACCCTTGCTTTGTATACCGACCTGTGAGTGATATCTGCCTGTCCTGATCATTGCCTGTTCCTTGACCACGATTCTGCCTGTTCCTTGCTGTTCCTGTTTGCTCCTGTTTGACCCTGCCTGTACGACCACTCTCACTTTAATAAATGCTGCACATGGATCTCTGCCTCAGTGCCGATTCGTTACAATCAGTTAGGTGCTACGTTATTTTCAAATGCAATAGAGCATTAACCCTCTCACTCACTAAACGTTTAATTTCCGAACTACAATAATAGGTTCAACAACCAACGCCATAAAACTTTGCTACATTCACGTTAATCTGTTTTGGGGGGATTTAACTCACTTTTAGCTGGACATTTCACTTTAATCTCTCAATTCTCAACCACATGACATGGCTAACTGGCTAACACTACACTGTTGGAGAGATTTCTAAAGAATGAAGATGTGTTTATGAATTATACAGACTGCAAGTGTTTAAAAATCAAAAAAAAAGTGGCGGCTCTTGTCTCCCTGAATACAGTAAGAAACGATGGTAACTTTAACCACATTTAACAGTACATTAGCAACATGATAATGAAACATTTAGAAAGACAGTTTACAAATATCACTAAAAATATCATGTTATCATGGATCATGTCAGTTATTATTGCTCCATCTGCCATTTTTCGCTGTTGTTCTTGCTTGCTTACCTAGTCTGATGATTCAGCTGTGCACAGATCCAGACGTTAATACTGGCTGCCCTTGTCTAATGCCTTGAACATGGGCTGGTATATGCAAATATTGGGGGCGTACATATTAATGATCCCGACTGTTACGTAACGTTATGTTGAGATTCGCCTGTTTTCCGGAGGTCTTTTAAATAAATGAGATTTATATAAGAAGGAGGAAACAATGGAGTTTGAGACTCACTGTATGTCATTTCCATGTACTGAACTCTTGTTATTTAACTATGCCAATATAAATTCAATTTTTAATTCTAGGGCACCTTTAAAGTCAATGTCCACATCAAAACCATCAAGTTTAGTCAGATTCATGTACTTTTCATCATTTTGAGACGTGGTGAGGAATAATGCTGGAAGAATGTACCTCAGAGGAAGAGTGTGACTGGTTTCAGTTTCATTTCAAGCATCATAAGTTCTGTATTCTTAAATCCTTTATTATAATCATGATATAGACTAGTGTCTGTGAATATTAAACAAAAAAAAGACCATTTAAATATGAATCTTACATGTTCTGTGTATGAATGAATGTTTACTACGCATAACTTACATTAGTAAACATACCATATTGGCTTTTCCCAAACTATATTGCTGCTATACTGAGTTAAATTGACTGAAATATGCAATAAATACTGAAATAAAATGTATTAGCAATGCATTAATTTGCAAAATAATAACATTTATAGGTTCTATAATACAACGAATTTGATACATAAAATGTAATAGACGTAATAGGCCCCAAAACCCCCTCAGACACCAGAGGGTTCAGGTTGACCCTCTGGAGTCTGAGGTTGATTTGGGGCCTGGAGAAGTTTTGACATGCCCTGACATTTGTGCTTTTTTCAGTTGTTCATAAACACATTAATGACATTAATAGTGTCATTACACTGTATTAAGCACAAACTAGGCTACAATAATATGCGAGGAACATGTATGTACATGTTTGTGTTTTTGAAGGAATAACGTTTATGCGTGGTTATTGAAAAAAAAAATAAAAATAAGTCACTGAAATAAGGCCAAAAATATATATTAAATCTGTGTTTACAAGACTTCTAGGTATTGGAGGTTGTAGGCTAGAGTTTTTGCTTCAGAATTATGTAAAAATTATAATGCCTACTTGTTCATATAAAACAATATATTGGTTTAGTTTTTGTAAGACACTTTTTGTCAAGAAACACAGTATGCATGGAGGCATGAATCATCATGAATAATGGGTCATTTGCACCTGAGAAGACAAAAGAATCGCATAAAGAACCTCTAATGGTGCTGCATAATAATGAGGCCTTTCAGTCAGGTAGGCTGTGAAAAAACCTCTGTAATCATGTCTCAGCTCAATTTAAGATAATGGTATTCTATTATATTCTTTAAAATATAATGTATTTCTGTGATGCAAAGAGTCTGACTATAGGTTTTTAGTTTAAAAGCATGCACATTTGGAGAAATATTGATGAATTCTCATATGTTTATGTCAATTTTTTTATACAGATTTTATTCTATACCGAGTTTATTCTATATTAATTGTCATCACTATGAGCGCTGGTGTTTTCAATTCATTCTTGCAGTCGGAGGGCGCTCTGTACACCTTTAGTCCACAAATTATTTTAAAGAAGAAGAGGGCATTTCAGAAATGGTGTTTTTAATTCATACTTGCAGTCGGAGGGCGCTCTGTACACGTTTAGTCCACAAATTATTCTGATGAAGAAGAGGACATTTCAGGAATGGTGTTTTTAATTCATACTTGCAGCTGGGGGGCGCTCTCTGTGCACATTTAGCCCACAAATTATTCTAAAGAAGAGGAGGAAATATCAGGAACTAACGGCATGTCTTCCAAAGGTTGTTAACCATGGCTTTTACATACAGATAAACAATTTTCAAGACAATACATGATTGAGATGATGTTTGACTCATAATTTGCCTCTGAATAGCGCTGGCTCCGTGGGCGTGGCCGCATTAGCGGATAATGAGCTGAAACATGGACTTCTGACATGTGTCTCTTCTTATACAGATTACATAAACACAGAATTTTTGTTTTCGATTTGACTTGCACAATTTAAAACCTGACATTTCAACGTTTCTTTAGACATGAGTGTCATTTTTTTTTGTCATTAGTATTCATAAGTTACAGTTCATTTTCTGAGAACTATCAGATTGGACTTTGTTCAGAGGGAGAGGAGAGATCACACATCATGTTAGTTTTCTTTATTTTGCAAAAAGCACAGCATTGTGTTTTTACTCAGTGTACACAAATAAAATAATATATTCTATAGTTTCAATTGATATTACTTATGTCTCTAAGACAAAAAATGATGGAGTATTTTAAGTCAGTTTTGCTGCAATGTGAAAAAAAAAAACCCTGCAAAATGCGCCGGCGCGTTTTCAGACCTCAGGGAGTTAACACAATAGATAAATGTATTTTTAATTGATTAAATAATGGAGAGAATATTGATATAAATCCTATACAGTGTGACAGTCAATGAAATCAAATAAGATTGGCAAACACAATTCAAAATGGAGAAAAGTTGCGTTTCGTCAGCATTAAGATTTTTTGGAATAAATTTTGTGCTAATTTCCCCAAGGTCTTTTTTTAATCAGACTATACTATCATTTTCCATTTCTGCTTAATGAATCATGCGAGTTATAGTCATATTATAAATGGCAAGGCTTTGCAGGCTATTAGTTTGTTTCTTTAGGGGTCTAATAGAAGACATGCTTCATTTAGGACCCGGTAGTATCCCGAAGCGATACAGAATGGATTGCATTATTTCCAACAGCTGCTATTTCTCAGCCAACTCTTCACAAGAGTTGAAATATAATGCGCTTGGGTGAAGTTATTATTCCCGACCAGATCCTTTAGATTTCAATGTAATGGCATCCCCTCTCTTGAAGGGGCAATTTAAGTTTGCTATCCTCTACAGATGCACTCTTTTGAATTGTACTTAATTACTAAATACATTTTGCCACTCTCTTAGGTACATTTTGCCCATTCATGTGTTTCGCAATAATACTAACTTTGCTTTGAATGGTTACTAAAATGTAATATTATTACCATGAATCATTCTGAAAATCCGTTATGTGATACATCGATGCTATAACTGATCTTCTGTTGAGAAGATTTCCCCTTGGGATTACTTCATATAGGAAAATGTGTCTTTTGTTGGTTTCATTTATCAAGATAAGTGACTCAGAAAATTCATAACACAAATGTGTCTTACAATGTTTCAAAGACAGCAAATCATTAAAAGTATTTTCCAACTCTAGGTGCTTTATCCATTTCTAAGTGCTTTATGAAATACAGAACATTATGTTGTGGACTTTAAATGTGTTCTAAATGAACTATTTAAGGCCTTGGCTCCAGCTAATGGCCCCTGCCATCAGAAGCTGATTCCTTTTGAGTTGCTGAGTCTGTGACAAGAGAACCAATGAATCAGAAGTTGCCATCATCATCATCATGGTTGTCGCTTGTTATGATGGTCACTGTAACCCTCTGTTTATTAGACTGCATTTGTGGCATAAACATAGAACATCAAAATTTGCAGTTACTGTAAGTTACAGCAGTTACTATGCAAAAACAAACAAACAAACAAAAAACATTAAAGTACAAACTCTTTTTTTTAGCCACCAGTAGTAGCCACAAGACTTATACATTATACATCACACTCTTATTTCCCTGCCAAAAACGACCTGAGTCCTTCACATAAAAATCAGTCTACAGGCTTTAATAGACAACATAGGAAGTCAGGGAATGTCTTGTTTATATATACATATAGCTCCTTTAATGTCAGTAAACAGACTATTTGCAGGGAATGTATGAACTGATGAACTGATAAAATGTAGGCTATATGTGTAATGCACTTTAAGTCACTTTATATAAAATCGTCTGCCAAATCCGTACAGTAAATGTAAATGATGCACCATCTTACGGTATATATAAATGCATTTGCCAGACACTTTTTGTCTAGTCAGTCAAAAAGACTACAGGAAGTCCAATAAATAATATGAAATGTTATTTATGTTATTAATGAAGCAGTTTGACTTTCTTTTCAAAGCCATCAAAATATTGCCGTTTTCCTCTGTTGATTGACATCTCTCATTGGCAGCCTCCTCAGAAATCATTAGAAGTCTGAGCATGTCGTGAAAGCTAAGCAAAAAGTTGCAGCGGCTTGCACGCAGTTTCACACCGCAAGATTCTGAATAGAAAGAATGCACATTTTTACAGCTAATGAAGTCTGACAAAAGCGTAATTCATCTTGTCAACATAATTCACCCATACCAAATAACCCATCTCTAGTTGTATAAGTCATCATCATCCCAGAGCGGTGTCAGGGTGTCGTGATAATAAACTTCATTCTGCTCTCTTGTTTTTGGATCAAAACGGCCACTCACCGACTTGAATGGGAATAGATTGCCGTCTGATTGCTTAAATAAAACATGAAGGATCTAATGAACATATTCAGGCTGTGGCATATAACTCCAATGCATGGCAGCGAGCATTGATTAAACCTCCCCTGTTTGGCATTTGGATAATGAACAAACACTGTAGAGAAATGGCAACTATTAACCTTTTACCCCCATTTTCCCCAGTGCTATTGGAATAGTCCCGTTTTGATTCCCCTTATGAAAATCAATGAATTAAGACTGACAGGGGACATATGTATATGCTATTATTTTTATTTTAATTACAAAAGTTTTCCTCACTCTTCGGTGTTAAAGAGGGGAAAAAAAGCAAAACAATAGTGTGGTAAGATATCCTGGATCAAAATCCACACAGGATTTTGCAAAGTTGTGAAGGATTTCTACATATCAAAAGAATAGATAGCATTTGTGTTTCAATTGTTTGCAGAAGTTTTTAAAAATTACACTTTTTCTTGATTTCACAATACACGTGGGAGGCTGTGAGTGTTTGCCTGTGCTCGTATAGTGTTTTTCTCTCGCTACAGCTGTCCATCTCAGTGGTAGGTAAAGTCTGCACGGGAGGGTGTTTGGCACTCTTTTTGTCCCTGTGAAGTTCTCATTGCCCATGAAAAGATTCCAGTTTTTGTAATTCAGTCTTTGTGAATTTCTTCATTTTCTTTCCTTCATACCCCAATGAAAAGAGCAGCATAGCTGGTCACCAGCATGTGTTCTGTTTTAGATGCTGGCGTTCTGGTATGTCCCCACCAGACGTCTAACCATCAAGACCAACTTCCAACTTTATTAAACCAACTTCACCAAAAAGAACTTGCTGATCAAATAACTAAGTTTTGACAGATGGGAGAATTCAATTCAGTTCAATTCAATTCACATTTATTTGCATAGCACTTTTCACAATACATATCACTTCAAAGCAGCTTTATAAATATACATACATACATACATACATACATACATACATACATACATACATACATACATGTTGTGATCATAATGATTAAGAGATGATTAAGAGATGTGTTTTTAATCTAGATTTAAAATTAGAGAGTGTGTCTGAACCCCGAAGATTATCAGGAAAGCTATTCCAGAGTTTTGGTCCACCTGCTACACCAACATCAAGCACTAACCATCATAAACTAGCCTGTGCTGCTTTATACGGCTCTTTTTTGCAGATCATTTTTCATAATGGAGCTTCCTCACCCCAGCACAGTTGATCCTAGTTAACCCGTTTACCATCACTGTTGGCCAGATTCAAAATGCTGAAACTAAATTCAGCATGCTGAGAAGAAAGGGAAATAATCCCTTTGAGGGTGTGACAGTTTCTATAACTGTACAATTTAATATTTATTGAGACTAAAGGCCCGTTCAAACCAAGAATGATAACTATACTGATAAATATAGCTGCAAGCAGCAATTACGGGCCAAGTACAAAAGCGGCACAATAAGCCAGCCAACATGGCTTTGAGCATCAGACCAATTGCAACAGTGAGCAATTATAGACCTATTGAGATCATTTTAGGCAAAAGAGCTGAATAATGATAAAAAATGAGTATTTACTGGTTTATCACATTCTACCAATAGGTGGCGCTGTGACCGAATTAATGTGGTATGGTCAGAGTGAGGTGACAATGACACTTGCAAAGTTTGGTGTCAATATATCAAAGCATTGTAGAGATACAGCTTCAAGACTGGGTTTTGCATCATGCCTCAAATTCGTTGCTCCGGTATACGAAAACGGTTTGACATATCGACTTGAAATCCATAACTTTTTGTCAGCATGGTCTGAAGATGATACATTTCGATTTTGGTAAAAATCGGAGCAATGGTCTAGGAGGAGTTCGAAAAAGTAAGTTTTTAAAGAAAAACAATAAGGCGGACAGGACGTTCAGCTGACTATGGCAAATTTGATATCTATGTTCTCAGCATGACCCAAGGAATCTACTGAGACCTACATTACAATGAGTTAAAATAGTCAAAAGTTATTAGCATTTTAGTCAATTTTGTTATAACTTTTGACCACAAGGTGGCGCTACAACAAAACTTTTTGAGTATTGTAAGGGCATGGTGCCAAAGACCCATACTGAGTTTCGTAACGATACACTAAAATTCAAAATGGCCGACGGTCAAAATGTCCAATATGGGAAAATTGGATATCATTCGACTCAGCATGATGCCCCGAATATAACGAGTCCAAATTTATGATTTTTGGATAAACCCATCAGAAGTTATAAGCAAAAACAGCGATTTTTCATATTTCCAGACCAGTAGGTGGCACTGCGCTGAAACACTGCATGATCCCTCAGGTCATGCTTGTGATGACATGTACGAAGTTTGGTCTGAATGCGATAAAGCGCTGCGGATATACAGCCTCATGTCTATTTTTGCAAGCACTAGGTACAATTCCTTCGCATGTTTTATGAAAACGGTTTGAGGAATCAACTTGAATTCCATAACTTTTAGTCGGCATGGTCTGAAGATGATCTGGTTCAATTTTCATAAAGATCGGAGTAACGGCCTAGGAGGAGTTTGAAAAAGTAGGTTTTTTAGAAAATTCTAAATGGCGGAACATTTTTTATGACGGAAAATGACGCCATATAGTGCATTCTAATCGGCTTCACTCAAGGAATCAGAGGGAAAAAAATGTTTATAGCCCTTACGGTTCAAAAGTTATTAGCATAAACATAAGTGCAACTTTGGACAGCTGGTGGCGCTAGAGGGATTGAGTTAGAGACTCCAAATTTGCTATGGACAAAGGTCAGAGTGTCCTCTAACTGTTTGCCAAATTTCACAACTTTCCCGCAAGCGGTTCTATGGGCTGCCATAGACTTCAAGAGCGGAAGAAGAAGAAGAATAAGAAGAAGAATAAGAAGAGTACGGAACGCCAACAATAACAATAGGTGCCTAAGCACCTTCGGTGCTTGGCCCCTAATAATATAGCGTCCACACCAAAGCACAATAAAGTTCTGTTTATTATAAGTGTGTGCTGCAGTTTGTCAGTTTGTCAGTTTTAAGTTGTCTTGATTTTGATTTTCTTATTGTTCATCAGCTGGTTAAGAATTGTTCTGAATATTGTTCTGCTCTGTCATTATTGTTATAGCTGTGGTGTGGACTTTTATTAAAACTTTATAGTTATCATCCTTAGTGTGGATGGGCCTTAAAACTTTTTAGTTGTTTTACAATTTTACAATGTTTTTAGCGTTGTAATTTCGTGAAGAACCACAAAATCAGTTCTAACCCCTCTCAGGCTTCATATAAATCAAGGGTTAAAAGTGGCCTTTCCCCGAGATGTTCATATAGAGTTAACTGTATTGTGAAAGTCTTTTTTTCTGCCTGAACTTATGAGAAGGTGTAATTATTTTATGAGTTGACGATTTTGTATGAAACGTACAATTTGATTTGAATGAAAATGTACAATTTAAAAAAAAAAAAAAAAAGTTCCACCCCTAAACCTAACTCTCAGTGGGGTGTAAGCAGATTGAACAAAAACATGAAAATGGGATTGTATGATTTTATATGAATTTGCCACCAATTTGCCAAACATAAATTATATTAACACTTAAAGGATTAGTTCACTTTTAAATAAAATGTTCCTCATAATTTACTCACCCCCATTTCATCCAAGATGTTCATGTTTTTCTTTCTTCAGTGGAAAAGAAATGAAGGTTTTTGAGGAAAACATTCCAGGATTATTCTCCTTATAGTGGACTTCACTGGCCCCCAAACGGTCGAAGGTCAAAATTTGTTTCAGTGTAGCTTCAAAGAGCTTTAAACGATACCAGACGAGGAATAAGAGTCTTATCTAGAGAAACCATCGCTCATTTTTGGAAAAAATACAACTGTATATTAGCCTGACTTCGTCATACTCATATTCTAGGCAGAATGTGAGTCTGATACTGCTCCATTGCACTTGAATTATGGGGCGTGTCTTAACCGAACCAGTAAAAAAAAAAAAAACTCTGCACTCAATTGGATAGACCTACAACCAATCAGAGCAACGCAATAAGTGACGTATGTTGAACTTGTACTTAAACTTTTGCCGAATCCCGTTGGAAGGACGGCAAACACATCTTTCCCATCGACAAATGCCTTGATTGCGGTTCTTTGTTCGTCTTTTAAAATGAATGCGCTGTCGATTTCTTTTATTACAGACATGATAGCAGAATCTAAACATCTTACTTCTCCAGCTGCAGTAATCGTTGGTGAAAACCAATTCAACCCAAGCGCTCTTTGATGACGTGGGTGGTTACGTAACCGCAGATAGCCTGTCCATCATCCATTAAAGCCCGCCCTAGCAATTTGATTGGCTCGGCCTTCTGGGAGCCGAGCATAATTACTCCACAATGGATCGAGTCCAGACCGAACTTCCCGTCCAAAAAAATGTTGTGGGCGGGGTTCGGGCTGGCACCCAAGCTAACTGTATATGCTTTATAAACACCTATTCTACTTACAGAAAAATAAACGAAAAAAAAAAAAAAACGTGTTCGTTGTTTTCCGAAAATGACCAATTGTTTCTCTAGATTAGACTCTTATTCCTCGTCTGGGATCATTTAAAGCTCTTTGAAGCTGCACTGAAACAAATTTTGACCTCTGAGTGTTTGGAGTCCAGTGAAGTCCACTATATGGAGAAAAATCCTGGAATGATTTCCTCAAAATCATTAATTTCTTTTCCACTGAAGAAAGAAAGACATAAACATCTTGGATGACATGGGGGTAATTAAATTATGAGGAACATTTTATTTAAAAGTGGACTAGTCCTTTAAAGGCATACCTCGGGTCTTTAGTGACCCAGGCCATCATTTACCGCATTCCTCCTCATTCATTTTTTTTAAAGTTATCAACCTTCTTAGTATTCCTCAATCAGTTCATTATAAACAATATAATGAATATAAATAATTAAATTCCCATTCCCATTCATTTTTTAAATGACCTGAGGTATGTAACAGTGCAAGTTTATTTTTATTTTTTTCTGCACAACAATAATTAGATATTTGATGACTGAATAAATGCAATTCACCTTTACTCCACAAGGTGGCAATGTCTGATAAATGTCTGATGAAGTGGCGTTTCACTCATAGTTACTGCAGGCAGAAAACAAAAGAATAGGAAGTAATATCAGCAAAACTTGAAATGGCTCAGCGACTTACTGCAGAGCAAGTACTGAACAAAATCAAATATTAGTGTCACTGTTACTTGATGGTGGATCTGGTGAAGAAGCTGTCAGTGATCAAAATATTGATTTTAAAGATGCTGAAAATGATAGTTTTGAGAATATGTTTGAGATCGTGAATATGAATCAGATGCTGAATGTGACAATCCTTTCCAAGCTCCAAAAGTTAACAAAATATGCTGTGACGAGCAGGGCGGGCGAGAGCCGTGAGGGAACGGCGCGAGGCCGGTGACGCGAGTGATAATGAGCGTCACCTGCGAGGCGTGCCGGCCTCGAGTCTCTCACGGAGGAGCTCCGGAGGCATAAAAGGAGGAGCGACTACAATGAAAGACTCGAGGCCGGCACGCCTCGCAGGTGACGCTCATTATCACTCGCGTCACCGGCCTCGCGCCGTTCCCTCACGGCTCTCGCCCGCCCTGCTCGTCACATATGCTTTATTTTATTCTTCTATAATTAATATCAGGAGAGTTTTATATTATCAGGACAGGTAGAGATCCATCTGTGTTAGATATATATCCAGGTCACTAATGACCCGAATATTAAGGATTATATAATAAGGATTGGCAAAACATTCATGCATTTAAAGATTAATTATTGCCATGCTTTTTAGTCTATGCAACTATAGATCTCCATAATACAAAGCATAAAGATACAATATATTTACATTAAAACCCATGAAGTGAATGCATTTAAATGGTCATGCACTAAAGCAATGATTAGTTCTGCAGTGAGAAACAGCACAGTGTTTAATGGGCTTTGTAAGGTCTCAATAAATGCCTATTGCTTTCCTCCATAAGAAAAGTAACAACTCTCCTATATAAGAGCTTTCAAGTGATGCATGACTACTGAGGGCAGTTAAGTGTAGTGGGCCTGGCTCTAGTATTCATTGTAATGAATGCGCGGTGTGGAACATTAGTTATCGTTTATTATTTATCTTGCAGCGCATTTATGGTTTAGTCAACAAAATGAGCCAAGCTAATGCAATACATTATATTTTACACATTGAGGATTAGTGACCCTTATATATCCATAACATACTGCTCCACTTATAATGTTGTTGAAGCCACAAATATTCTTCCAATGGATGGGGCATCCATTAGGGAGTAACATAAAAATGAAAGTTCACAGGGTTTGGGTAATTAAAGAGGAGGCAAACATTCATAAAACAGCTCTGTGTGCTCGTCCAGAATGATGATATCGTTCACATTTATCAAAAATAATAGGGAGCCCTGAAGAATTATCTTTCAGTGGTTGTTTTCAGCAGTTCCTTCACAGTAAATGTGAAATTCATCGGTTCTTTAGACTTGGAGGGTCAGCAGCACAGTCTCGGCACAGTTTCTATCAGACAGTAGAGTGGCTAAAGCACTGGCTGGACATAATGAGGCTGGGCTTTGAGTGGAGAACAGTTCGTTTAACAATGAGGAGGAGTGTAGCCACTCTTTCTCTGTTTGACAGCTCAAAGCCAAGTGTGTGACAGAACGGTGTTCTGCGCTCACTCCATTACACACACCAGCCTAACGATCATCATTTGAAACAGTTCTTTATGATAAGGTGTTGGACTGCAGAAATAACAGCGGTGGTGTTGTGAAGTGAAGTTTTATTTCTTAATGTCCTCGACCTCTTCAGTGGCCTTACATAAGATTCTCACATCAAAATTAAAAGAAAAAAAAAAGGCAGCCAGTTATATTCAAATTAATGATTCCTCGTTATTGGGAGCTGATATAAGAAAAGGGACTTGAGGTTTCACTGTTCTTCATGCTGAAGATAAAAGTACAGACCTAGCTGAGCTTTCTACCGTCTACATATGCTATCTTTTACTGAAACAACTGAAATGAAACCTCACAAGTGACAGATTTAAAAAGCTTCACAGGCTGCGACTTCTTTAAAAGCACTCAAACGTGCCACATGAAGAATTTGAGACATCATTAAAGCTGAAAGTTTTAAAGCATTAAAGTTTGATTCCATCAGAGTTTTGTGTTAGCATGTTGCTAAGCTAATGGCTTGTTACTCTGATAAGCACATATACACTATATTGCCAAAAGTATTGGGACACCCCTCCAAATCACCGAATTCAGGTGCTCAAATCACTTCCATGGCCACAGGTGTATAAAATCGAGCATCTAGGCATCCAGACTGCTTCTACAAACATTTGTGAAAGAATGGGTCGCTCTCTGGAGCTCAGTGAATTCAAGCGTGGTATCGTGATAGGTTTCCACCTGTGCAATAAGTCCATTTGTGAAATTTCCTCACTACTAAATATTCCACGGTCAGCTGTTAGTGGTGTCATAAAGTGGAAGCCATTGAGAACAACAGCAACGCAGCCATGAAGTGGTAAACCACGTAAAATCACAGAGCGGGGTCAGCGCATGCTGAGGCACACAGTGTGCAGAAGACACCAACTTTCTGCAGAGTCAATAGCTACAGACCTCCAAACTTCGTGTGACCTTCATATTAGCTCAAGAACAGCGTAGAGAGCTTCATGGAATGGGTTTCCATGGCCGAGTAGCTGCATCCAAGCCTTACATCACCAATGCAATGCAAAGCGTCGGATGCAGTGGTGTAAAGCACACCGTCACTGGACTCTAGAGCAGTGGAGACGTGTTCTCTGGAGTGACCAATCACGCTTCTCTGTCTGTCAATCCGATGGATGATTCTGGGTTTATATGCTACATTTATATGCTACATTTTATTTCATAAAAGCAATAAGCCCTATAAGAGTCTGTGGTTTAAAATCACTGTAAACCACAGCTTCTTGGGGTTTAATTCAATAATAGACATTTCCCTAAACTCAGTCCTCCAACTTGAACTTGTTAAAATGCATTGTGGGATTACCTTATCCATGTTGGACATATTCAATGCTGTCTTATAATTTGATCAAAAAAGAGATCTAATGTTAGAAGGCAGCATTATTGTTATGCCGCTCATTGTCTGGAACAACCTTCATGTCAGAAGCATATGCTGGGAATTTATGCAGCTTACTAGGTTTTGGAATCTAATATGTGAAGGTAAACATAGATAAAAGTTCCACACATAGAGCTAAAGCTTTCATTCATCGAATTAAAACCAACCTAATTAAATATTTTGTTTGAAATGCATGCATGTGCAATCCTCAGAAGTGCCTTTTGAAAGTAATAATTGACTATGTAGTTTTCAACATACTGTACATACAATATGTGCTACCCATGATGCATAATAAAATCACTGACAATTACAAAAACTACTTCTCTCAGTAAAAGACAGCTGGATTGCTTGTCCCTGTGCTTTTCATTTCAAGTGCTGTTTAGCAGTGACCTTGGCAGCTCATTAGCAATAAGCTGACAACCATTTTCAGCAAATGAGCAAAATAATAAGGGTAGAGTCTCAATTAATTGCAACCTGCTGCTAGTTAGGCATGTCATGTGTACTCTCCGCCCTCCAGGTGGCCACTGCTCATTGACAAGATGTGTCACATAAACAAAAGCTCAAACGCAGTAACACTGTCCGTCTTTATACTTGAGGCCTTTGATGTTAAAATATACTGATATGGCGGATATGAATTGTACCTTAGCTGTGGGGTGTTTTGTGAATAAAATACGAGATATTGGTTTTTATGGTTTCAATATCTCGCTTAAGTGATCAACATCATATAGTTCAAAGATTAGTTCTGCATGCTTTCCCTTGATAAGAAATTCACCACGATGTTTATCAGGTTTTGATCTTACTCCTTAAAAGATGTAATACTTTTAAAAAGGAGGCTGCAAACCAAAGATTATGCAGCTAAATCAAATGGGTGAAAATGACAGAAAACAAGTAAACAAAATTTATATCGCATGTAATGCTCTCAGAATATTTAGTGCCATTCAACACTTAAAAGGATGAATTACATGAAACAGTGCATTCCTTATGGTCAGGGGTCTCAAACTCAAATTGGCGGGGGGCCGTTTCTGTGATTGACACCTCATAGGAGGGCCATATTAACATTCAAGCGCAAGAAAGCGCAACATTTCAGAAAATTTACTTTCCTTTGCATTATTTCTCATTTACTTCAAATTTCATTAGGCCTACTAAAATATTTTTATACCTATACTATAAATATCTTATTTACCATACTAAATGTAAACAGCAGTGTCTCTCATTGTTACAGAGTGTAATATAATTATATAATACTATTACTAATATAATACTACTAATATAATACTATTAATTGCAATAGGAGCGACTTCTCACATCCAACAAGGTGCATGGAATAAAAAAAAAAAAGAGTAATTTAGGAACAAAACCAGCATCACTTGTGGCATGGAGGGGTCAAAAATAAACAATAAACTGGAGCTATATATATATATATATTATATTATATTATATATAACTATATTTTGCCAAAAAATAAAAATCTACATACATTATTAGTTTTAAACATCTAGTGGAAGTATTTTCCCTTACTTTATGTTAGCTTAAATAACATTAAAATATGGCACTGAACAACACTGTGCTGAACAAATACAATCCCTGAATACATTTGTACTTTCTTCTGTTTCTTGACAGACACCTGCAGCACTTGTGCTCACACAGCTGACACACATTTCTCCATGTCTCCAATCACGCTTCTCTGTCTGGCAATCCGATGGACGAATCTTGGTTTGGCAGTTGCCAGGAGAACGGTACTTGCCTGACTGCATTGTGCCAAGTGTAAAGTTTGGTGGACGGGGATTATGGTGTGGGGTTGTTTTTCAGGGGTTGGGCTAGAACCCTTAGTTCCAGTGAAAGGAACTCTTAATGCTTCAGCATACCAAGACATTTTGGACAATTTAATGCTCCCAACTTTGTGGGAACATGACTGTGCACCAGTGCACAAAGCAAGGTCCATAAAGACATGGATGAGCGAGTTTGGTGTGGAGGAACTTGACTGCCCTGCACAGAGTCCTGACCTCAACCCGATAGAACACCTTTGGGATGAATTAGAGCGGAGACTGTGAGCCAGATCTTCTCACCAACATGCGTGGCTACTGTAGCAGACTGAGTTTGGGGCGTGGCTACTGTAGCAGGCTGAGTTTGGGGCGTGGCTACTGTAGCAGGCTGAGTTTGGTGCGTGGCTACTGTAGCTGACTGATTTTGGGGCGTGGCTACTGTAGCAGGCTGAGTTTGGGGCGTGGCTACTGTAGCGGACTGAGTTTGGGGCGTGGCTACTGTAGCAGACTGAGTTTGGGGCGTGGCTACTGTAGCAGGCTGAGTTTGGGGCGTGGCTACTGTAGCAGGATGAGTTTGGGGCGTGGCTACTGTAGCAGGCTGAGTTTGGGGCGTGGCTACTGTAGCAGACTGAGTTTGGGGCGTGGCTACTGTAGCAGACTGAGTTTGGGGCGTGGCTACTGTAGCAGGATGAGTTTGGTGCGTGGCTACTGTAGCTGACTGATTTTGGGGCGTGGCTACTGTAGCAGGCTGAGTTTGGGGCGTGGCTACTGTAGCGGACTGAGTTTGGGGCGTGGCTACTGTAGCAGACTGAGTTTGGGGCGTGGCTACTGTAGCAGGCTGAGTTTGGGGCGTGGCTACTGTAGCAGGATGAGTTTGGGGCGTGGCTACTGTAGCAGGCTGAGTTTGGGGCGTGGCTACTGTAGCAGGCTGAGTTTGGGGCGTGGCTACTGTAGCAGACTGAGTTTGGGGCGTGGCTACTGTAGCAGACTGAGTTTGGGGCGTGGCTACTGTAGCAGACTGAGTTTGGGGCGTGGCTACTGTAGCAGACTGAGTTTGGGGCGTGCCTACTGTAGCAGACTGAGTTTGGGGCGTGGCTACTGTAGCAGGCTGAGTTTGGGGCGTGGCTACTGTAGCAGACTGAGTTTGGGGCGTGGCTACTGTAGCAGGCTGAGTTTGGGGCGTGGCTACTGTAGCAGGCTGAGTTTGGGGCGTGGCTACTGTAGCAGACTGAGTTTGGGGCGTGGCTACTGTAGCAGACTGAGTTTGGGGCGTGGCTACTGTAGCAGACTGAGTTTGGGGCGTGGCTACTGTAGCAGACTGAGTTTGGGGCGTGGCTACTGTAGCAGGCTGAGTTTGGGGCGTGGCTACTGTAGCAGGCTGAGTTTGGGGCGTGGCTACTGTAGCAGACTGAGTTTGGGGCGTGGCTACTGTAGCAGACTGAGTTTGGGGCGTGGCTACTGTAGCAGGCTGAGTTTGGGGCGTGGCTACTGTAGCAGACTGAGTTTGGGGCCTGGCTACTGTAGCAGACTGAGTTTGGGGCGTGGCTACTGTAGCAGGCTGAGTTTGGGGCGTGGCTACTGTAGCAGACTGAGTTTGGGGCGTGGCTACTGTAGCAGGCTGAGTTTGGGGCGTGGCTACTGTAGCAGACTGAGTTTGGGGCCTGGCTACTGTAGCAGACTGAGTTTGGGGCGTGGCTACTGTAGCAGGCTGAGTTTGGGGCGTGGCTACTGTAGCAGACTGAGTTTGGGGCGTGGCTACTGTAGCAGGCTGAGTTTGGGGCGTGGCTACTGTAGCAGACTGAGTTTGGGGCGTGGCTACTGTAGCAGGCTGAGTTTGGGGCGTGGCTACTGTAGCAGACTGAGTTTGGGGCGTGGCTACTGTAGCAGACTGAGTTTGGGGCGTGCCTACTGTAGCAGACTGAGTTTGGGGCGTGGTTCCTGTAGCAGGCTGAGTTTGGGGCGTGGCTACTGTAGCAGACTGAGTTTGGGGCGTGGCTACTGTAGCAGGATGAGTTTGGGGCGTGGCTACTGTAGCAGACTGAGTTTGGGGCGTGGCTACTGTAGCAGACTGAGTTTGGGGCGTGGCTACTGTAGCAGACTGAGTTTGGGGCGTGGCTACTGTAGCAGACTGAGTTTGGGGCGTGGCTACTGTAGCAGACTGAGTTTGGGGCGTGGCTACTGTAGCAGACTGAGTTTGGGACGTGGCTACTGTAGCAGGCTGAGTTTGGGGCGTGGCTACTGTAGCAGGATGAGTTTGGGGCGTGGCTACTGTAGCAGACTGAGTTTGGGGCGTGGCTACTGTAGCAGACTGAGTTTGGGGCGTGGCTACTGTAGCAGACTGAGTTTGGGGCGTGGCTACTGTAGCAGACTGAGTTTGGGGCGTGGCTACTGTAGCTGACTGAGTTTGGGGCGTGGCTACTGTAGCAGACTGAGTTTGGGGCGTGGCTACTGTAGCAGACTGAGTTTGGGGCGTGGCTACTGTAGCAGGCTGAGTTTGGGGCGTGGCTACTGTAGCAGGATGAGTTTGGGGCGTGGCTACTGTAGCAGGCTGAGTTTGGGGCGTGGCTACTGTAGCAGACTGATTTTGGGGCGTGGCTACTGTAGCAGGATGAGTTTGGGGCGTGGCTACTGTAGCAGGCTGAGTTTGGGGCGTGGCTACTGTAGCAGGCTGAGTTTGGGGCGTGGCTACTGTAGCAGGCTGAGTTTGGGGCGTGGCTACTGTAGCAGGCTGAGCCAGAGGGTGTCCATGACTGACGTGTTACATGGGAAAAGACATTCAGCTTCAGTTGCAGAAGTGCATAAAATTCACTGCATTTAGATCTTCAAAGATTAATAAACACATCATAAACACGTCAAAGTAAATGGGGTATTGAAATGCAACACACTACAATGGACACTTCAATACCATACCATACATACTGCGCAAGACAATGTCACTCCAAGAACTGAGTATCACACCCCTGCACTGCATAAACTTGGTATGGTAAATTTTTCCACTGAAGTAAAAGTTCTTAGGAGAAAAGGGAAGTTGCATCAGATGTCAGATGTTTTCTTTAGAAAACTTCTGAAATTGTTTTGTTTTGAATTATGGATGTCACTTACATCAAAGAAAGTCAGAGTGCCATTGTTACATGTTCTACTTTTGTATTATGTTGTAGTTCCTTTTTGCAATCACAGGCAAACATTTAATGTGTGTATGTATGTATGCATGTATTAATTTTGTTTACTCACCATATACAGTACTGTGCAAAAGTCATAGGCCACCATTAAATGTTGTTTTAGCAATGCCATAATGACCATATATAATTATTTCCTAGTCTCTTTATTAGAATATGGCCAGAAAATACAGTAAATTTGAATGCAGTATATATAAAAAAAAAAAAACAGGGAAAAAAAAAAAAAAGTATAGGCTAAAGTGGCAAGTATTTAGTGACCTCCCCTTACATTTGAGCAATTGCAGGAACTGGCTCCCTTAAACCTAAATGGAACGGAAAAGGGCAAGAAAACTTTCAAAATCTGATGAGAAGTTTATCAGAGTTTCTTCTTTGAGAAAATGGAAGAAGTCCAGGAAGCCACACCAAATACTGATTTTTGCTTAAAGAAGCCATTTTGTTATGACTTTTTTTTTTTTTTTTAATTTTTACATTTTGTGTATATTGTGTTTTTTCTGTTTGTATATCTTCACCCTTATTTTAAATTATGAGCATATGCAAAATCAAGAGAGAACCAACTAAATATTAATAACTGATTATGCTGTACTCAATTTATGCTTATTCCTGTGAGCTTTATTTTATTTTATTTATGTTTGATTGATTGATGGCATGGAAGAATAAAACCTGTAGCTGTAGTTTGCTTTTTTTTTTTTTGCCAAATAATTTTGGCAGAAAAATACCTTAACCATGTTTAGTCTTTTGTTCTCAACTCATATTTAAAATATTCAAATATATAAAATATTTTCCCCATTGATGGTTTAAGCAAACTTATTAAAAACAATTCCCAAACCATGCCTTCCGGACATCACTTTTTCACCATGAGCACTAAGCACTGCCTGACAAACAACTGCAAAGCTTTTTGACCTTTCCTATCCCTTCCCGATAACTCATGGGTGCTGTCATGACTTTTGATGATGTGAATGATGTGATTCCTATGAAGAAATGCCCTGTTGCCTATAAGACCTTTATTTCACACTGGGCCTTTCACTTCCTTAGTCCTCTTTAATGTCTTTGCTGCTAGGAATGGACTCCAGTCATGACTGGGTTAGGAAGTCTTCGTTCTGGGTGCAAAGTCATCCTGCCCTGGGTAGAACCTGCGGCTGATGTGGCTCCCTGAGGAAGTCCTAACCGGATGCCACATCACATTAAGGAGCCAGCGAGACTTTCTAGCGTGGAAGAGCTTTGAAATGCTTCCCCAGCCTGCCTGAGGGTGGCATAATTAATTATGTCCTCTCAAATTTTAAATGTTCAAATTTCTAATGTTTCTTATTATCCTGCTAGGCAGTGGATGTTTGCATGTTTGTTTGAAAGGATTTGTACATGTGTGAAACCCTGCAGTTTCTCATTTCCAGAATTTGTTGGCACTGTGGCACGGTCAATGTCAGGCCAATGAAATGTAGTCCAATATTTTTTTCTCATACACATTCATGCACACTGCATTTAGTACTATTATGTTTTAGTCCACATTTAAAGCTGCAGCTCGTGATTTGTGAGCTACTAGCATAATTATAGAAATAAAGACCACAGGGTTTTGTTCACCCTCCGTGTCTGCCATTATTAGGCAAACAGGAACTCCTGCCTGAAAATTATGGTATTGGTTGAGTCAACATAGATGTCAAGCCACTCAAACCAAGAGGTCAAGTTTTAGCAGCTAGAAAAAAATAATCTTTCTCCATTAATTTGGTTTCAGTCCACATATTTTTGGTGTATTTTGAGTATTAAAATGCTGGATGGAAACACCAAGATAAAATTAAATGTAATAAAATGTTATACATTTGCTCGGTGGACGCATTTTTTATATTAATTTGCACATAAATCTCAGATGTTGCTCTGGTCTTTCCGAAGCCAAAGCCTTCATAACTGAGTGCTATTACTTATAGAAATTACTGTCGCCTTGTTGCTCCCATAAATGAGGCATCAGCTACCAATTGTGCAAGTTTCCTCAGAAGCGACTATTCGGAAACACTTTATTTCGACAATCAACTTCAGACATTCTAGTAAACAGGGCTTGGCAGTAACTTTTTTGCTCTCCAGCCACTGTTGGTTTTCCAAAGTTACTAGCATTTTCACTGGCCACAATTTTGACATTGATACTATGGGGAAAAAATGCCATATAGATATTTTTAATATCATCTCATAATTTGACAGCAGGTATATATGTTCACTTAAAACATAACTGACTGTTTATGTGAATACTTGTCAAGACTGCCATTTTGACATTATTTTGCGTGTATTTGACTGTTTAAGCACAATAGGCAGTGAAAAAGAACTCAATTTAGTACTGAGAAGTGGATTTACGTATGCACACTTTGGATATGAGCACAAAATCTGCAGGAATGAGTACAATTTTGCGCAGTATGCAAAATTGTAAAAAATCATGCAGTCCTGAAACAACAACATTCATTCAGAGCAAATGAAAAGAGTGAGTGAGGGGAGGAGGGTTTGTGTGTCACTCGCTGTCATAGGGGTGAGAGAGACAAAGAGCAGCTGGAGCTGTGTATCTGTTCTGCAGAAAATCATTATTGGAAACATTTCAGATATTTTAGTATCGAAATGCATCAAAAAACAAAAAAATCTAGATTTTTGACAACACTACATTGCACTTAGTTTATTATTTCAGAAGCCTTTTTAAAAGACAACTGAAAAATGTATATATTATGTATAAAATTCAACCCTCCAGAGTGGCTAGTAGGATTGACGCTGTTACACGCCACTGCTGAAATATACCCGCATTTGGCAGGTGTTAATGTCAAGCCCTACTAACTAACTTTGCAATTACATGTCAACTAGCAGTCATTAGAGTATTAGGAGACTGTCTGCTTAATATCTGCTAACACTTTATTCTGATGGTCCACCAACATATATTTTACTGACTATAAGTAACTTTGCAACTACAACTCAAATTATTCTACTAACCCTAACCTAACAGTCTACTACTGTCTAACATTACAGTGAGAGTTAGTTGATGTAGTTGCAAAGTTATTTATAGTTGGTGGAATGTCTATCGATGTGGACTATCGGAATAAACTATTTTCTTCTCTTATGAAACACTTTTATTAACAAATTATTTTTGCAATATTATGAATTTTCCTTAAAGATGAAATAAAAATTCACCATATATTTTGTAAATGAATGTTATAGGTCACATTTTTTTAATAATTCAAATTTAATAATATTTTTTTTTATTTTTGCAATATCTTATAATTAATAAACAATATGTCAAACTCGATCTTCCTGTGAAATGACAGACTTCTGACTTAACACTTTCCCTGCCAGTGTTTTTTTATTTATTTATTTATTTTTTTTAATTGCTAATCCATTTTTGATCATTTTCACAAAACTTTAATGGCCACCAGAATATTTAGTTGTATGAATATCTGAACATGCAAAAGAATGAACAGAGCCTCTGCTTTAAAAATAAACAAACATTTTTTTTTTTTAAATCAGCATTTGAATGCGTGTTGAAGTTTAATTTGAAAAGCAACATTTTGAACAAAAACCCAAGAAAACCATGTTTTTTGGTCATTTGGATCAGATTCAGAATGATGATTAAAACACAGATGGAGCAGATTGAGTCCATCAACACCATCAAAGCTTCACAGTCGTATACTTCGTCATGTCGGGTTATGTGAGTAAGCAATGCTTCTATCATTTGTTTCTGCTTCTTCAGCACCTGTGTTTTGATCCAGAGATTCTGTACTCTTTCAGAAGATGTAATACAGTGAAAACAGTGAAAAGATGGATTGCCTGAATATTCCGCCTATATCAGGGAAATAATAAAGCTCACGTTCATATCTCACTCCATCCAATCAACAATAGACAGATTGAACAAAGTCCTTGACTTGAACTTTTTCTCTTATTTTCATTAATTGTACATCACAATACAGAACAAAAGGTCTGTCACAACTTTCATATTAAATTAAAATGGCGACTTGCATGGGAACATATAAAAATGAAATGAAGGGGAAAAAATCCAGACTGTCCTCCCAAAAAAAAAAAAAAAAAAAAAAAAAACAAACACCTTTCAAGCACCTTATTACGACCTATATTTACGTTTTAAAGTCATGCACCCTCTAGCTGGCGTAAAAATAATGACAGTGTCGTGTTACGTCTGTCATCGTGAAATGATGTATGACTGTCGTTACCAATCAAAATGCGTGTTCATTTAAATGCAATGTGTGTATTATAGATTACATTTTTTTATATTATAGATTATATATTATAGATTACATTTTTTCTAACTTCAGGGCAGCATGCACCAGCCAAGCAACTACCATTGAGATGACTGGGAGTGCACAGAGATAGCCCTCCCCTGTTATATTAGCAGGGGCGTAGGAACCACTTTGACATTGGGGGGGACATTTTGGCCATTATGAATCAACGTCCATCTCGCCACCATAATAGTAACATACAGTATGGTGACGTCACGTGGTACGACATATATGAAATAACAGCAAAATAAATAAACAAAATCATCTGTTTATCATCTGTTCATCTGTTTAATTTATCTATTTATTATTACACAAATATTGAAGTTGGGAAACATAAAAGTGTACAAGCCCCCCTGCAATTGCGGGCAGAAAGGAAAGGGGCACTTTACAAGGCAAATATTTGATGAAATGAAGGTTATGATGTCGCCCTGTCCTTGTGTAAAATGTGTTGTATTATAACTATTTACACTAACCTTACTCTTTGTAAAAAAACTTCAGCAACGTTATTTCCTTTGGTTTTATTTTTTTCTGTGGTGGCATTATGCTGAAAAGAGATGACAGAACGTTTTACTTTTGCTAAGGTTAACACAGAGAAATCGATTGCCCGCTATATGGCTATCTACCTAACGTAACGTTAACCTCCTCTCGCAAAGCATAACATACGTGCCATACAAAATTCCACTGTTGATTTAATGTCATGCCTCGTATCCATAATTCAGTTTAAAAAGGTTGTTAATTTAAACCGCTTGACTGAGACTAATTTACCTCATACAAAGTCGAGTCGTTCAAAGCTGGTGCGCACCAATAACGTATTTGAATGTTCGTAGTGTAATGTTGACTTCTCTCTACCAATCAGATGCTCCGAGTCCGACTATAGGTGAAAAGTGAAGAATATGAAGCTGGTGATTGGCGAATGGTGATTATTCAAACATGAATGAAATCACTCTGGGTTTGACTGACAAAACCGAATATCTTCTTCGTCGCGTATTCAAAATAAAAGTTCAAAATGTACAGTTTTTGTTCCTGCGGTGTATAGGCTAATTTTTGGGTGGGACACATGCAGCATTTTCCAATATTGAGGGGGACACGTCCCCCCCGTCCCCCCCGGTTCCTACGCCAGTGTATATTAGACCTCCTTGCCACGAACGATCAGGCTGCGGTTCAGTTCGGCACTGCAGAAATTACACACTGCGGCTTTGAAGTTAGTTGGAAGAATGCCTCAGTCACAGCACCTCACACAACTCACACCTTCTTTGAGCTCTGATTCAGTGTGTAAACGGGCTCAGAATGGCACAGCTGAATGAGAGAGACTCACTTCTATTGATATTAGTCTCTGTAATAAGAAAGGAAATAAGAAAACAGGAATAAAACAAGAGGCTGTTTCTGCAAACGGGATGCGACAACACTAGCAACACAATTTTGACCTTGTTAATTATAGAGGGAGACAAAGGGGAAATGGAGGGTGTGTGTGCTTGTGTGTGTGTGTGTGTGTGTGTGTGTGAGCGGTGGGGGTGCAGTATGGGCTGGGTCAATGATGGCAGCATAATCAAGCCTGATTTTTGGCACTATGTTGCCCTGGCAACCAGACTCATTTGCAACTGTACCAATTGCAGTGCCTGTGTTAAAAGCCCTCTGTTTCATTTCCCCCCTTTTTACCCGTAATGAGAGAAAATGGTTCTGAGGTCAGTTAGACAATTATTGCTATTTATGAAGAGCTGTTTAAGTGATTTATTCCTTATTTTTCAGAACAACTAATGTGCTGTTGCTCTTGCTGCACAGATTTGAAGCAGAGACGGTGTTGTTTTTGAGACCACTTGGACGTACCGTCACCAAGCAGGAAGCTCACGAGATTTAAAACACGATGACTATCTTGTGGTTTTCATGTTGCTTTGGAAAACGTTTTTTTAAGGAGCAAACAGGAAACAGATGGCAACATTTAAATCACTATTTGCTGCCTTGTACTGAGTGCTTTCCTTTTTAGATGTCTTTTCTTATTGCTATTCACACAAATACACGGCACACAAACACAAACTATTGTTGCCGTTCGTTTTTAAGCACAGCTTATCAATGTGAGCAGCATTGCAATGAGGAGTAGCTAATGAAAAATCAATGCTCAATTTCAGGTTAGATTAATGAATCAGAATCTGCATGGAGCATTCGAACCATGTTGTCTCAGAAAGCCTCTCTAATACTTTAATTCTCACAAGTGGAAGAGTGCAGATCTGCAAATGGTGAGTAAAATAGTAATATATTGATTTAACAGATTGATGTGTAGTAACTTTTTCTAATCTTTTGACATTTGATAAACAAATGTATTACATGTGTTGGGATCTTAAAAGTGTATACTTTTTTTTTTTAAGTCATGTTTTTTTTCATGTTGGTTAGCAGTCACATTTATGTCATGCACTTGTTAATTTCAAAACTACTCTTAATATTTTTTATATACAAAAACGCAAACATAAAAATTAAATTCTAAAATAACATAAATAGCATGATTTTTAAGTGCAGATGTAGGCTCAACAACGGCTCCACCATAGCAGTATACATTTAAGAAAGTCATCACTTTTACCAATAATTGGAATATAATTTCAAAAATATTTTACTACAAATATTTTTCTATTAATCTATTAGTCTGCCTTCACATTGCTTTAATGCATTACTATTTTAATATGTCACATTTCTGTCAGCATTTATTTGGCCAATTGCATTCCGCAAGTTTACATCGGTCCTCTTAGCAGGATGAAAACAATAGTTTTGTATTGTCCTTTTGTATTGACATTCGTTCACAAAGAAGAACGAATGTGAAATGATTTGCGTAACGGCTTGTTTCTGAGACACTGCTTATGATTTATGGAGATTAAAAAAAAGAAAAAGAAAAAAGGAGTGGTTGTGTACACACACTGCCTACACACATTTATGTCCAAACACCATGCAAAAGTGAATTTTGCATAATAGGTCCCCTTTAAAAATTGATCAATAGTTAGAGAGATCTACATAGTTAGAGAGAGCACAACAAATATGGTAAACAGAAAATCAAATGTGCTTGCTTGACACTATAACCAATAAGATTTGTTCTCTCGTGTCACACAAGCACATTCAAGCTTTTGCAAGAACCATTGAGGATTGTTCTAGAGCGTCAAGCAAACACGGTTGAGAGCAGGTACACTTTTGGATGGTCTGCCCATTTAAGAGAAAAAAAAGTTAATCTTTTAATCATATGGTGATGTGACTTAATATGCAGACGTAAATAACGGGGGAAAAAAATTGCCTTTTCAGCAAAGGAACTTCCACATCATACCTGACGCACAGAGAAAATGGCAGCATTGAAATCCTATACTCCTGAGAACGGGTGGAAACTCGAGATTAGCCACAGCCGCATGGATTCTTCATCTTATCTCAAGCCAGCAATGGGTCTGTGAGATTGAATAGTCTGGAGGTTTTTGAGAGCAATAGTTCAGCCATTGGTGAGCTCTTAAAAGTAATTTGACAATGTACTACTCTTTTGCAGTTCATAAGCGTAGCCTTGGTAACACTACTGCATCCTCTACCAAAGTAAACAAATTTAGGCTTAAATGTTTTTATCAATGCAGCCGTCCTTCAACAAAATATTTCCTGACATAGTTCTCACTAAATAAATGTATTATTTCCAGAGTCCATCTTTTCAATAACCCATGGCATTTTATCATTGAATTATCTAAAGATTGAGTGTTTTGAATGGAGCTCTTATTTTAAGCTCAACACATTTAGCTAATTTGCAAGTGGCATTCAGAGGAAGCAATATAATTACGTGGTTTTATACATTTCCATCTTTAATGGATGCAAAATAAACTTCTTTCTGTGGTAACATCTGGAAACACCTGGCATTACTTGCTCTCCACATCAGATGCAAAGTTCAATTTGCAGTGTTATTTCCCTACTTTGTGCACTTACTGGCATGTGGTCATTAAAGGTAAGGCTGAGTGGGTGGCACTATTTATGTGCCAGGTCAATACATCGGCAGGGAAGTGATAAGATGAAGGCCCTTGAAGCAAGGCTAGCGGTAAATTGCTAGTGGTTAGGAGTTACCAGAGCACACTGAAATTTGGACACTTCTGTCTAGCCACAGTGGTTAAAGCAATAGTTCAACCAAAATGACAGTTCTGTCATTATTTACTTATCGTCATACAAACCCACATTCTGTTATTTTTCCTGTAGAAAATGTTTTTTTTTAATCTTCATGCGTCTGTTTTACATACAGCAACAGTTCAGTCACGACAACTCTCGTGGTGAATTATTTAGCCAGCATTTGGGGCATGGAATGTACATATGCTCGATTTTGGCGGATGTGATCTTCTACGCTGCTGAGCAAATGCAAGAATTCAGCTTTAGCTCAGCTTAGTTAAAATAACATACATTGAGGATATGCTGTTGCAAGAATATATATAAGAATCATTGTAGTAATTCTCTACAGGTGGCGCTGGGGAGGAGGAGGGGTAACTAGAAGTTTTCATAATTGCGCAGCAGTTACATGCTAGGGTACAAAATATATGGTTTCGTGGATTAGGAAGAACGTCTGGTTGGCTATTGCCATGGTGTTAGCAGAACCAATCAGCGCTCCGTTAAAAACTATTTCACAATGACCAAACCTCAAAAGCCATAATCAAAATAGGCCATAAAACAGGCCATAAAACTTTTGGTGGTCATAATTTTCCATACATTTTTTCATTGTTCTCAATTGAATAACAAAGTTGAATGAGAAGAAAAAGACACGTGTGTATTTATTTAAAATATAATGTTGAGTACATTATATATATATATATATATATATATATTATACATACACAACAGTTCTGTCTGGTTCTCGAATCTGATTGGCTGATAGCCATGCAATATTTCAGTGATAACAGCACTCCTCCTACCTTTTTTACCGTTTGTATCACTCCGCTTGAAGTGACCGTCATGGCGGCCGATCAAACAACCATAATTTTTACAAATACTACTTGTTGTACCACGAACTGTAGTTTTAATAGTTTTTAGGCGAGAATGTAGTTGTTAAGACCTGAATTATGTGACTTATATTTAATAATAGCGCCTATTTTACAATTTGTTTTGACGTTTTCGGAGATGCGAGCTCCAGAGCGTCAACGGCCGTTCAGTGCTTCTGTAACCGCCGAGAACAGCTTCATCTTGGCCTGTGCTTCAGGGATTTACCGCTGGCTCTTATAGTGGTTAAACACGAGACATAATTCAATTTGAGTACATAGAATGGACAATCTTTGGTCTTATTGATCTATTATTTGTTCCAGAGCAAGTCAAATTGTGCTGTTTAATTTGATAATAACTACCTTATCATTTATATAGCATATTGGCTACAACTAGACGGGACATATCAGACGAAGACTCTTCTAAAACTGTGTACGCATTTCATTCATGAGGTGATGCGGATTAATGAGGTTTGACTGACAGTTTGATGATATTGGCTCTTTAAAATCCTTTTCATTCGTTAAGTATTTGTAAAAACCCACATACAAGCATAAAGGGTGACCTATATCATTGTTTTTTTTTTGTTTTTTTTTTGTTTTTTTTTGCCATTTTGGTAATTATCCACGCCATACTTGACAACCGTCACGGGCACAGTAGTGCTTTATGTTTGACTGAACAATTGTGTTTATTTGTTGTTCAATAAATATTATTTTATATAAATATGTCCATTAGTGTGTGATATGGACTGAATGAAAGTTACATTAACATGCCATTAGATGGCGGCAACACTTTACAGGAGAATGAGTCAGTGAAGGACAAGAGACTTTTAAATTGAAAGGAACTTTTGCAAAGTAAGTTGTTTTAACCCTGTGGTCAAATGGACAAAGAATAAATAGAAGGTATGCACGTGACGTCACCGTCGACCGTAATGACTGCGGTCACGCCCACTGAGTGGCAAAAGACTGAAGGGACTCACACACCGGACACGAAGCTCAGCGCCTCGCCACGTCTTTAAAATTCGAACGCATTGTTTTCTATGAGTGTGCGCACACCGGCGGCGACATTTGGTGTCTGTCCGCGGCGGCCAGCTACGACTCAGAAAAAAATATAAAACAATGCGTTCGAATTTGAAAGACGTGTCGCGGCGCAGTGCGGCACTGAGCTTCGCGTACGGTGTGCGAGCCCCTTGAGCGGCAGCATTGGTTTGCAGCGTGAATGTCGTGAAAAACACACAAAACACATCCAAAATGGAAAAGAGCTTTGTGATTGACTGTACAAATAGCTTTGATGCAAAACCTGAGGTATATATTTAAAAACTGCAGAAAGCAACGACTCCAGGCAGAGAAACATGGATTTGCAGTTATCATTTTGTGTCAAATTGTTGGATTTTGAGGCAAAATCATACTGTATATATTGTATTGTTATATATTGTGTTGATAACTATTTTACATCTTATATTCTGCTTAATTGAATGTTTTTCAATAAACACTTACAAAAACTATTTTTATAATGGATATAATAGTATGGACGTCGACTTGAAGAATGTTATGCAATATATCAGACAGGTAATAGCCTACTCTCAGGCAATCTCTCTCTCACTCTCTAATACTGTACAAAATTCAATGAGTTTCAATGAAGCGACTCTAAGTTCTTTCAGTACTAGTTCTAAAGTGACGTTTTAGAGTTAGTAACGGAGGCTTGGTCCAACTGTCAACTTGAGATTTGAATCCGTGGCGGAAAGAAGTAGTGCTGCATGAAAGAGGGGCTGTTTCTCAATTCCAAGAATGCAGAGAACGGACTTGTGTTCTCGTGGAGTCCGGTCTTGCCAGCGTTCTTAAGTACTGGAATGAACTTCGACGGTTGATGATGACATAGAGCAAGAACACAAAGACGCAAGATCGCTGAAGAACGCATACTGAGAAACAGCCAGGGTTTTAAAGACACTCTATTGTTCTTCTTATTTATTTACACACTCGTGCCGTTGAACTGTTGTATAAACGCAATATCACATGAGTAGCCATGCGATATGGCTGTATATCAGCACGGCTGTGATTCGTCCGTCGGTAATCACAGCGTGATATATATATATATGAAGAGTTTGGTTCCAAAACACGATAAACGGCATTTTCAAAAAAATGAGTTTCCGCCAAAATCAGTATTGTATCTGGTCGGTATTGAAAAGTAATTTATTAATTTTGCTAATAAATTTTTAAAATAAAATTAAGTTTTTCTTCCCAAAACGTTTTTCTCCCTTTCTTCCTTTTTCTGCAGAACGCGAAATATCCGCTCTCAACCAATCACAGCGCACCATTCCACGCATTGTAAACATTAAAGGCTTTTTAAAAAGCCGTTTTTAATACCAATGTACTCGGCAAAGTGTTTATTTAACCGTGCGGTGGCGCCAGATACTCTTTAATCAGTAATGACAAATAATTTATGACATTAACAATATGACCCATTGAATTCATTTTGGGAGCGACGACTGAATGTATTTTAGTAAAATGTCTGTATATAAGATAAATATTGGCAAAGTTTAGACTCTGTCATATATGTGAATCAACTTTCTTTGTTGTGTATTTTCAATTTGAAAAATAACTTTTATATTGATGGATTAATTGCATTTTGAAAAAAAAAACAGTGTCATGGATTTATTGCATTTTGGTAAAAAAATACGTTTTTATAATAAACTTTTAAAAATTAAAATGTAGATTTGAATTTTTAATGTTTTAATTACCAAAAGATGCTATGTGAAAGTCTGAAACAGAAAATAGTGGTTTTCATCTTGCCACTTTCTTGGTAAAGAAAACACCTTTTTACTCAAATTAATCAAAATGGAGTTATTGTGTTTTGGAACTCTTCATATATATATTATATATGTGTATGTTTTTATTTATTTATTTTTGAAAGTCATACTTTTTAATGTGATGGGCCTAAACTCAAAAATATCAGATTGTTTTTATTTATCATTTATTAACAATTACAGAAAGTTAAAAGATCTTATAAAAACTTTTAATTTAATTGAACTTAAAACAATATTCACATAAACCTGTGTATAATGGTGATGTTTCTGTCTCTGTCAATACCCTATCAACTCTGTTTGCATGAGAGCTGTCGGCTCATTTTTTACCCACCTGAAAGTTTATTTTGCATATGCGTTTATGAAAAAATAATAAAATTACAAGTTAAAAGATATGGTAACAATATTTTCATGTGAGGATCGATCCTCTCCATACAATGTCAGTATCCCATTTGTAAGTATTCAAACTTAGTTTTGCACTTACACCTGTCCTAATAATATGTGGACCACACACACACACACACACACACATATATATATAGGTTAGAGGTGCTTATCTAAATGTAATACATTCAGTCACACTTAATATTCAACAATATTATTGGCTTGACTGCACTGACACTATCGGATGAGAAATGAGCTGAGCTGGTCGATGACATCAATGTTTTGTACAGAGCTGCTTTATAGCTAAATTGAACTCATTTCATAATACACAGTTATTGAACTGAACTAAACATGGCTGGAGACATACATGTCCTGGGAGAGCAAATTTTTAATTGTAAACGTTATAGATCACAGAATGGAAAAAAAAAAACTATGAAGTGTACGTGGAGGAAAGGAAATTTAACTTTTATGTCACAGAACCAGCAAATCAGATAAGTAACATGTGCATAATTGAGTTTCACTGTGTATGCATAATTCATCTCGCGGTTAGAATTTTATTTTGTTCTTTCTTGAACTTTTTTTTTTCCAGATTGGCTTTGCTGCACAAAAAAAAACAACAAAAAAACAAACAAACAAACAAAAAAAACAATAATAAGAAAAGAAAAGAAAAGAAAAGTACATTTAGATGTATGTTTGAAAGTCATTCATGTCTTAGCATGCAGTCCATAAGTGCACCTCAACAGAGAAGAATATTATGTTCTGGTTTGAAGGACCCAGAGGTGTGTAGTGTGCAGATTTCAGAGGAAGAGCACTTATCCTCTCTCTTCAAGAGCCTTTAAGTTAATGCCGATCAATTAATTTATCTTTAGGATCAAACAGCATTTGATAAATTGTTAAATCTGCTGCTCTTTTCACAGTAACAACCTTTATGGTCTGTATGACCCCCAAAATGCATGTTTGAGCGGTCTTAACGGAAAGCAACTTAAAATGTCAGTGCCATTGTTTTGTCTCAAGATGCACACTAGTAATATATATATATTTTTTTTTTTCTTTCTAGGGCACGTTTATAAAAGCTATACTTAAATGTCCTAATTGAACTGAGGCCTAATCCTGCCTAAACCCTGTCTGTGAAACCGGTGTTGTGTCGAATTTTGACCCCCTGTCAGATTATTACCCCTAGTATTGGTAGGTTTAGGAGGAGGTGTAGGTGAGGGGTTAGGATTAGGGGTGGGGTTAAGATTTAGCAATCAGGTAGCGACTATAACGAGGGGGTAATAATTTGGTAGGTGGGCCAAAATTTGGCACAACACAGGCTTTAATATTTGACATAATTTTTATGATAGAAATGTTCAGCGACCAATAGTAATATCCAGCAATGCAAACTACTCAACTTTTCTTTGATTTTTTTTTATTGAAAATACGCTGTCATTTATATTATGTAATTCATAACTGAATGTGACAAGAAAAGAAACGTTTTGTGTTTTTTGACAAATTTTAATTTTAAAAAAGCCAATATGTATTGGTACACTATTACAACGTGATCTCATGAGAATACGTGTGTATTTTTACGTTAAGTGTGGCTCTTCCACACGTACATTTACTTACGTTTTCATAGACACAAAAACGTACAACACTGACGTATTTATAGCACTAAAACGTAAATATACTTGCATATTAACAGCAACAAAAAGGTAAACAATGTAACGTAATTATGAATGTATATGAATTCCCATATTAAAATCGTGGCTTTAATGATTTAAATCAGTTGTATTCAATTGTAATATCAATACGAATGTATTCATCAAAATGTTTTTAGTCGAATTTATTGAAAGCAGTTAACTCATCTAACCTTACTTAATATGAAATAACATTTCTGTCCATGCTGCAAACTCGTTTCGGATGATTATTACATAATGTTAAACAAGACTACATTTTGAAACCTTAAAATTAATAAAATTTCTGTAATTTTTTAACTATTTTGTAATATTTAGTTTGTTTGCTGTGCGATTTTCTCCTATGCAGTGACTGACAATACAACCATAAGATACATCAAAGCACAACATAAATTCACAAATCACATCTATTTTATTTATTTGCTGTACTCCATATCTTCAGAATCCAAATGTTTGTAAGGAACAGATCCAAATTCAGCCCTTTATCCGTCGATCTTCATCTTGATTCTCAGCAGCGACCGTCACAGTCAAAGCTCGCGCTCGTTGTGATTCAAATTTGAAAGTCGCGTCCTCGAGAAGCGTTACGACATGGTTTACGGCACTGATATCGAACGCTCATTGGTTCTCACCTGCTTCGTCACAGATTGCGACATGCCGTGTTTCATTCATAATTTCACAGATTAATAAATTAAATTCTGCTCTGTACCCTATAAAAAAACTATTACTGCCAGAGACGACTGAGACTGGAACTCATCATCATTTAAACTACTTTTGGTACCACTTTTGACATTTTCACAAAAAAATAAATAAATTACTGTGATCACACTTGCTTGTCTGTTATTCTTTTATTTATAACAGTACACAGTTTTAGGAAATTATTATGTCTAGGTTTAGGAGTAGGTGTAGGATTAGAGGCTCAAAATATCGTTTTAATGTTATATTTTTACCAAAATTGTCATTTTCCTGTCCATTATGTTTTATTCTTTTAACATTCTGTATAAAATAAGTATGTTTAGGTTCAGGATGGGGTTTAGGGATCTTACATTTATCTACAAAATGATAAAAAGGGAAAATATACATATATTTTTATGACATGAAAGATTCGTAAATATTTTACGTTTTTTTGCTGTAAAAACGTATGTATTTTTACGTTTTAGTGCCATAATTACGTCAGTATTGTATGTTTTAGCACCTTTCTAAACGTACAAAAATGTAAGTTTTGTGTCTTTGAAAGTTACGTATTAATAGCTACGTGTTACAAAAAGTTACACAGTGTATGGTTTTGCTAAATTGCTCCCAAACGTAAGATTGTTGCCTATCATAATAGTAGAATAAGTACCTCTTAGTTATAAAATGCATAAAAAAAAAAGAGTTCATATTCTTGGTTGTTCTTATTCATATTCGTATTCTTGATCCCTTATTCCTACACGTAAGTACTTTATAATTACTGAAAGGTAGACTGTAAATTTGTTTTACTTATGCAGTACTTTGCAGGCTGTAATCTAAAGCGTTACCTGGGAACTTCTTTACGTTCTTATTTATTTACATTATCTTATTGGCCTTGGTATTTCATGGTCATAATAGAAAATTGTAAATTGACACAACATTATAAACCTAACATCCGCGTCTTTGACTTTGAACAATATGTGCATATGCAGCCATGGCTTGCTGGTTTGCATGAAGAAAAACAATTGCATCATTATAGTCAATGCTACACTTGAGTACCTGGCTTCCAACAGCGCAGACTAGTAGTTAAATTAGTAGACTACCCAACTAGTCTATGCAAGCCCTATGATGTGGTGGACATTGTGCTTTTTACCTGCTTGTATAGAAGGGTCAGCACTGGTCTCATAACCAGCCTAAACCCCCTACTATCAAATCTGATTTACTGCAGGGAAATATTTTTGCCCCCTGAATCAGGTTTTAGTTCAGAGGAGCAGACCACATGTTGTGAAATGAAGCAGGCAGCTAAACTAAACAGGTTGTCATTTGCCCTTGTGGCGATCCTATTGATTTACTGCTTCTCGCTGATGGTTTCCTGGAGGGTGCGGGGACAACAAACCCTGAAAAATGTTCAAATGCAACAAAAGCTTCATGAGTCTTCCTCCCATGAGGCCGCCAGCCTGAAGCTCATTCAGTTATTCAAGAAGTGAGAGGTGAAACCAGATAACCTGTCCACAATTTGGACGCAATGCTTTTTAATGATCAATATTACAGCCGTTTTTACATAGTCTCTGACAAGTTACAAACTGCGTGTCACTGGCTTAAATGAGTTTGCAACCTATCCATCCTTGAGCACACTGTAGCTACTGTAGAAAGTACTGTAGAAAGGTTGTAACCTAGTTGTATAGGTTAACGAATTCGACACAGATTCTGCCATTCTGCAGTTACCCATTTATTTCAGACCGTAAGTGCATTGAACAGCAGTGCCGAGTTTAATTATCTCTGTTATGTAGTAACCAGTAGTGAATGTGTGAATAACTGCTCTGGATCAGTGGTTGCATTTCAGAGAATATATTCAAGAGGTTCTTCTGGAAAGCACTTGGCTTTTCCTAATCTAAACTTCACAGAAAAAAAAGTCTGAAAACTTGGGGCAGCATTATAGGGTCATTATCTTTAAGGTTAGAATAGATTTGATTCCAAGGTTTCGACTGAATTAAAAAGCTTTCCAAATAATTCAGAATAATTCACCTTGAATCAATATGAGGTTGTATTAGATTCAATTATTATGTATTTAAATGTTTTTTAAAGGGGACCTATTATGCCCTTTTTCAAAGTCTTGATTTTGTTTTCATGCTTAAATGTTCAAAAACACATTATTTTTCATATATTTGTCATTGTTGCAGCTACTCTCTTCCCAGTGTGTCAGTAACACTCAGAGGTGCGTTTCCCAAAAGCATCGTTAGCCAACTAACATCGCAAGTTACTGACATAGTTCAACAATTCAGTGTTTTTCCTGAAACCATTGTATCACACTGCATCACAAACTGGTTAGAAGTATAGTTTCTTGTTTGAATGACATGTGGACTTAATAAATTGTTATCTTGAGCAAAATAAGCAAGCTGACATTCAGTACAAACTATATATGTCATTTACATGTCTGTTTGTCAAGAGATTTTAAGCCCCGTTTTTGAAGTGTGTGCATGTGCATATGTGCGCCAATACGTAAGAACGAGACTATGACTAAATCTGGAAATAAAGACAAATAACTGAGAGAAATTATATTTATTCCCCAGACTCCATGTCCGTAATTTATAGCAGAAAAACGTCTCGGGTTACGAGTGTAACCCCTGTTCCCTGAGTAAGGGAACGAGACGCTACGTCGAATGACGTGATGGGAACCCTCTGTATTTTGTGTTCGTGAAGCACCTCTGTATCCAACCAATGAGAAAGACGTGACGTCAGAGGCGGGTGACGTCACGGATCAGGAAGCTATAAAGCATACCCAGAACAAAGCACGCTAGCTTCTGTAATATGTCTGAAGCAAGCGCTCCAGGTATGTAGGAGGTACGGCAACGTGACGTAGCGTCTCGTTCCCTTACTCAGGGAACAGGGGTTACACTCGTAACCCGAGACGTTCCCTTTCGTGGGAACTATCGACGCTACGTCGAATGACGTGATGGGAACGCTATCCCAACTACGCCGTATCTCCGAATGCCTGGCTGTTGTCTTGTAGAACTCTGGCACCCGGAGTAACATTTAGGTTGAGATAATAAAATCTAATGAAGGTGTGCTGGGATGACCATCCAGCCGCACCACATATGTCGTCCAGAGAGACTCCGGACAAGAGAGCTTTAGATGCCGCCATACCTCTCGTGGAATGAGCACGCACGACTAAGGGACATGGGAGTCCCACTGTTTCATACGCCAGTGAGATGGCCTCAACCACCCACTTACTCATACTCTGCTTGGATGCTGGGCCCCCTCTCTTAGGGGACCCATAACACACAAATAACTGATCTGTTTTTCTCCACAGGGCAGCTCTGTGGACGTAAGCATCCAGTGCCCTCACAGGGCAAAGCAGATTTTTCATTTCCTGATCTGGATTTGTGAATGGAGGCGGGCAGAACGCCTTAAGTGTGATGGGACCTGGGACTCTCGATGGCACCTTGGGAACATAGCCTGGTTTAGTGTGTAGAAAGGCCTTAACCATGCCCGGTGCAAATTCTATACATGATGGAGCGACTGACAGCGCTTGTAGATCGCCGATCCTTTTTAGTGAAGAAACGGCCAGTAGGAAGATGGTTTTTAATGTCAGGAATTTATCTGACACTTCTTCTATTGGCTCAAAGGGAGCCTCGGCTAACCCTTGAAGCACAATAGTCAGATCCCAGGTCGGGGTTTTTGTGCGCACCACAGGTCTCAACCTGAGTGCGCCACGGAGGAAGCGTATAACTAGGGGGTCTCGGCCCACCGAAGAACCCCCTACAGGATTATGATAAGCCGAAATGGCTGCAATATAAACCTTCAGTGTTGAAGGGGTTAAGCCTTCTGAAAACTTTTCTTGAAGGAACTGTAGCACATAGCTGATAGGAGACTGGACAGGGTCCAAATTACGTTGTTCGCACCATGTAGCGAATAATTTCCATTTATATGAATACAACTTCCTCGTGGAGGGAGCTCTGGAGTGAAGTATGGTCTCCACAACCTCGGTTGAGAGACCAGATTCTATGAGCCTTGCCCCCTCAGAGGCCAGGCGCACAGTTTCCACATTTCCGGACGGGGATGGAGAATCGTACCGCCCGCTTGAGACAGGAGGTCCTGTCTGAGAGGAAGCTCTAGGGGAGAGCCGCTTAGTAGTGACATTATGTCTGAAAACCATATCCTGGTCGGCCAGTAAGGGGCCACCAATATTAGGTCGACCCTTTCCTGGCGGACCTTCTCCAGAACCCCCGGGAGCAGTGAGACTGGGGGAAATGCATACAGACGCAGCCTCGGCCATGTCTGTAGCATAGCGTCCAGCCCTAGAGGTGCTGGGTGCTGTAGGGAATACCACAGAGGGCACTGAGCTGATTCCTCTGTGGCAAATAGATCGACTTGAGCTCGACCGAAAGTTTTCCATATCAACTCCACCACCTCGGTGTGGAGTTTCCATTCCCCCGGTCTCGCGCCCTGCCTCGACAGGGCGTCCGCTCCCACATTCAACCGCCCGGGGATGTAAGCTGCTCTCAGCGAGAGGAGCTTTCCCTGGGACCAGAGGAGGATGCGACTGGCCAACCTTGATAACAGGCGAGACCGCAAACCCCCCTGATGGTTGATGTACGAGACCACCGCAGTGTTGTCCGTGCGGACCAACACATGGTGATCTCTCAGGTCTGGGAGGAAGTGTTTCAATGCGAGAAACACCGCCATCATCTCCAGCCGATTTATGTGCCAGGAGCGTTGATGGTCCTCCCAGAGACCCTGAGCCGAGCGACCACTCATGATCGCCCCCCAGCCCGTGAGAGAAGCATCTGTCGTAAGCATTACACGACGACCAGAAGTCCCCAGCACGGGTCCCTGGGATAGGAACCAAGGCTTCTTCCACATGACCAGAGCACGAAGGCATCGCCGCGTGACTTTGATCATGCGAAAAGGATTTCCCCTCGGAGAAAACCCCTTGGTCCTGAGCCACCACTGTAGGGGTCTCATGTGCAGAAGGCCAAAAGTAATAACGTTGGACGCGGCTGCCATCAGACCCAACAGTCTCTGAAACTGTTTTACAGTGAGTGACTGGCCTAATTTCACCCCATTCAAAGCCCCGAGAATGGAACTCACACGAGCAGGGGACAACTGCGCCTGCATCGTGGTGGAATCCCAGATTACTCCTAGATAGTTTGCAACCTGACTCGGGACCAGCACACTCTTCTTGGCTCTGGAGTCTCAGCGGAGCCAGTGCTGCATCCACGCACTTTGTGAACGTGCGGGGTGAGAGGGATAGGCCGAAGGGAAGAACCCTGTATTGGTAAGCTTCGCCCCCGAAAGCAAACCTGAGGAACTTCCTGTGAGAAGGATGGATGGATACATGGAAGTATGCGTCTTTCAGATCTATCGCTACAAACCAGTCCTCGGACCTGATCTGAGGGATGATCTGTCTGAGTGTAAGCATTTTGAACTTCAGCTTTTTTACGGATCGATTCAGCACACGTAAATCTATGATCGGACGCAACCCTCCATCCTTCTTCGGAACAATGAAGTAGCGGCTGTAAAAGCCCGACATTTTGCTGGGAGGGGAAACCCTTTCTATAGCCCCTTTTTGCAAAAGCGTCGTAACCTCCTGTTCCATCACCAGAGACTGCTCTGGGGTTACCACCGTAGGAAGCACCCCTTTGAACTTGGGTGGTCGAGAGCCAAATTGAATTCTGTATCCCTGTTCTATCATGAGCAGCACCCACTTCGAAATGTTCGGGAGACTTTTCCATTCTTCCAAATATTCTACTAAGGGAACCAGTCTCTCGAGACTGGTCTCTGGTGTTTTTTGAGCACTTGGCTCGTCTATCTGACGCGGCGCACCGGCAGACAAACGAATTACATGCTGACCGACCATCCTCGGAGGATCGGCGGAGACCGCTGTGCCCTGACGCACACTGGGTGGCAGGGTTGACAGGACAGTCCCCTGAGGGCACTGGGGAGGACCCGATATCCGAATACCCCCAGAGGGGGCTGCCCTCGAGAGATCCCGCATCATAGATGTCAGGACCTCTTCTTTGAAGCTTTCCGAGAGATAATGACGGTCCTCAGATCCGTCCTACCTCCGGAAGGCTTCGCCTGTGCCGCCCGACCTGGTCCCCAAGATTTTCGTGGGGGAGCCCGGGAGGCGACACTGGCCTTCTGTTGCGCCTTGTGCGCTGAGGAGCTGGCTGTCGGCCGAGGCTGCTCCCGCTCAGCAGCCTCGGGGGGATGAGAGCGGCGGGGAATAATTTTTGAGAAAGCCGCTGTTTGTTTCCGTGTCTCCTGAAACCTGTCGACGACGGTTGACATCGCGTCGCCGAACAGGCCAGCAGGAGACAGCGGCGCGTCCATGAGAGTGTTTTTATCTCTTTCTTTGATATCAGAGAGATTGAGCCAAAGGTGCCTCTCCGTGGCCACCAGCGGCCGATGGACTTGGCCGTCTCCTTGGTGGCCCGGAGAGCTAGATCTGTTGCTTTTCTTAGCTCATGAATTGCCTCAAAGGACGCCTCCCCACTCTCATCAATTTCCCCCCGCAGATCGGCTTGATATGCCTGTAAGATTGACATTGTATGAAGGCATGCAGCCGCCTGACCTGCTGCCGAATAAGCCTTGCCCACCATGCTGGAAGTTGTCTTTAGAGGCTTGGTGGGCAACGTCGGGGTCTTAAGGGACGATGCCGACTCAGGCGAGAGATGGCTCGCGAGCGTCTCTTCGATCCGAGGCATCGCCCCATAGCCATGATGTTTTAGGCCAACAATATTACTATACAAAGATGTCTGTGGACTGTATAGCCGATACTGAACTGGTCTCTTCCACGACCTCGACACCTCGGTGTGGAGGTCAGGAAAAAACGGCAGACCCCGACGCTGGGGTAGTGACCGTGCGGGGAGAAACCTTTCGTCTAACTTGCTTTTTGGTTTACTGTCAGGTCTCTCCGCGGGCCAGTCAATATTTAATTTTTCTACTGCCCTGGTCACCACCTCCAAAAGCTCCTCATATGCAGGGGATGAGGCTGGCGGTTCCTCATCGAAGCTCTCCACATCAACCTCCTCGGAGGAAGATACGTTGAGCATCGGTGTCTCCCTTCGGGGGGAAGAAACCGCAGCGCGTGCTTCCGCCACCAAAGGAGAGACACTGGGTCTAGCAGGTAAGGGAAGCGATAGGGCAGCGCCCGTCTCTTCCCCCTCTGCTAGATCCATCTGTGAACCCCACGAGTGCAGCCTTCGCTGTGCCTCAGCAGCAGCGGGACCAGACCCGCGAGGAACACTCGCCCCAGCGCCCTCCTCAAAGAGCGCCCGGCGCGATCGCAGCACTCTGAGGGTGAGCCGTTCGCAGTGTACACAGACAGCTCCCTCGAGAGCCGCCTGTGCATGCTCAACCCCCAGGCATTTAACGCACATGTCGTGTGTGTCTCCTTCCACAATGAAACGCGGGCAAGGAGGAGCACACTTCCTAAACTGCTGCTTTTCCGCCATTCTTATATATATATATATATATATATATATATATATATATATATATATATATATATATATATATATATATATATATATGTATATGTGTCTTATTTGTGCTTGGGAACTCTTGTCCTCGAACAAAGAGACCACAGTGTGTATGATAGACAATACAACAATAAATAAGACAGACAGATACAGATAGCGCTTGCTGAAGACAACAGAAGCTAGCGTGCTTTGTTCTGGGTATGCTTTATAGCTTCCTGATCCGTGACGTCACCCGCCTCTGACGTCACGTCTTTCTCATTGGTTGGATACAGAGGTGCTTCACGAACACAAAATACAGAGGGTTCCCATCACGTCATTCGACGTAGCGTCGATAGTTCCCACGAAAGGGAACTACCATTAAAGGGTTAATTCACACAAAAATGAAAATAATGCAGTTCATTACTCACCCTCATGCCGTTCTACACCCGTAAGTCCTTCGTTCATCTTCAGAACACAAATTAAGATATTTTTTATGAAATCCTATGGCTTAGTGAGGCCTGCATAGCCAGCAATGACTCTCTCAAGATCAATTAATGTACTAAAAATTATAAAGCGACAAGAATATTTTTGGTGCGCCAAACCGCTGATTCGACACAAAAGATTCGTAACGCTCCGAAGCTTCCTGAAGCAGTGTTTTGAAATCAGCCATCACTATGCAAGTCATTATTTTGGGGTTTTTTTGGTGCACCAAAAATATTCTCGTCGCTTTTTAATATGTGTATAATAAATAATCATAAAGAATATAATGATGGACTCCGCCAGTACTAAATGATGTTGCTACAAAGATAGTAGATTTGCCACCTGTTAATTAGTCGTTAACCAATATAATTATCAGTTCCCTTTGTTGAGAGATAAGCAGCATCTGTGCAGTTCCACTCTACTCTTTGGTTTTTCATGTGCGTTTACTTGTTTGATACGTTTGGTTCACCAATGCAAAAGTAAAATGCCATAATTAATATCTAATGCAGTCCAATAGCTTCTACATCCAGAGCGATGCTTTACATTGGATTCCCTCCTTTTAAAATTTTATTTTAGCTTGTCTTAAATCAAGATACTTCATAGATTGCAGTATGATTTTATTTAGCCTGTATTCAAGAGCAGCTTTATGAGAAACTCTGACCTTGAAGATGTGCATTACTTGTGCATACAAAGATGTCTACAATGTCTGAAGGACAATATTCTCTTAAACAGGACACTGCAGTGCGAATCATGCTCGCTTTATGAGCTTTCTGTCTGTTTAGAATGAGATGCTGATTTTACTGCTGAAGCTGTTAGTCTTTATTGTTTCCCTTGATTGTTTTTTTAACAGTCTCTCTTAAGCTATTACTTTTAAATACAAGCTTCATTATATATCATTATGTTTATAATAAAAAGAGATTTGTCAACATGATTGTATGTAAACATTTGTTTGACTATTAGACAGAACTGACAGAAGTAACAATAAGACTACTGTGAACTAATGTGATAATATGAGTGTTCCTTAAAAAATAAAATAAAATAAAATAAAAAATAAATAAAAAATAAGACAATAAAGGTGAAATTGTTAATAATAGACCAAAGCAGCAGCCAGAGAAGAAGTTAAATCATGAATGAAGAGAGGATGGAGGGTGCCTAAAAAATAATCTTCCACGGTTGTACGTTTTACTGAACACTCTCTTGTCCATGTTACTCAGCAAATGCATGATGCAATCAAGTGAACTGAGTGGTTTCAATGAAAAAAGTGTTGTGTCAGCTACACTTGGCAAATGTTTGTTCAGTCAATGGTGAATGAAATGCACAAATTGAAAAATGCAATGCAGGGTGTCCCTTTGTGCACAACATAGCTGAGATGAGGAACTGAAGGGCACTGACTTTAGAAACACTGAGCATTATGAGCAACTATCAGTCTGCAGCTGGTTAACCGATGAATCTAGAGCTGGGCTGTACCTGGATGAGAGGCGTCCTAGGATGCTAAGGTTGCTGCTTGACCAGCAGGTGCTGTTCAAAAATGTGGTTGCCAGAAAATTACTAAAATACCACAAGGAGAAGACACATGGTTTTAGTTCTTGGTGCCAAATGGCCTACTTGAGTAAACCATGTTAAGTGAATCATCTTGCATCAGCTAGATGAGTATATTGTTTTCTTTGTCATTTGAAAGTGGGATGGTTTTATGAATTCAGTGGATTAGTTGCTATAGTAGATGAACATGCAGACCATAAACTGTGCACAGCATGAATAAACTGAGCACAATGTGATTCTAAAAGTAACGTTTAACTGTCAGTGTCGTGGTATGGGGACACTTGGCATATGTTATTATTATTAATAATAAGGATTTTGGACTGTCAAAAATGATCTACAGTGAGCCCTTGTGACAGTTTTGGGATAAACCGCACTGTTTTTTTAAATGAATTAACGTCAGAACCAATCGGGAGAAAGGCGTGGATGATTGAACGGAAATACCTGAATAAAAGAGGAAGTGGAAGGAGCAGCGACAGGTAGTGAGTGACGTGTTGAGTTCGCAGTGAGAGGGCGACCAACAATAGAGGCCGAGTCGAGTCAGTTTGCCAGTCAGTACGCCAGTTTGCTACGTTTAATTATGCACATGCCGCTGTGATGGATCTTCCTGGCACGGATGACCACAAGGCCTGGATCCTATCGCTTCAGTTTGCATCTGCGGAGCTCGTTTGATTCTTCGTCTCTGGCGTTGTCTGCAGAGCATTGCCTGGCATGGACAGAAGGCTGCCGGTCTCTGTTGCTTCCGTGAGTGTTCGTCTGCTGAGTTTGCTTGATCCTTCGTCTCTGATGCCGGCGAGGAGCGTTGCCTGAACTACGCGCTGGCCTTTTACCTCGGGTCTGTCTTGTGGGTCTGGTGGGTCTTAAAACTGCCGAGTCCTGCCTCGCCTCAACTCAAGAACGTCCAAAAAGCTTCCCCGACGTCATTCGCCTCTGTACAAGAGACACACATGTTCATTCAAACATTATTTATCTTTAAAGTTTTGCTTATTTTTGTTTTCTTATTGTTTGATTCTGAACTGTTTTTTTGTTTTTTTTGATTATTGAAACTTTATTGGTTGTTTGATTATTGAATTGTTTTGCCAACCTTTTTTGTGTGTGTGTGTGTGTGTGTGTGTGTGTGTGTGTGTGTGTGTGTGTGTGTGTGTGTTTTGCTTTTCATTTTGATCTTGAGAAATGAACTCTTTCCGCTGGATTAATATATATGTTGCACCACATCAAAGGACTTTTCTATTTGAGTATTTGCAGAGGTGATCTGTGTGAAAAGTGTTTTTCCCTTTCTGACATTGCACATTACAATTACAGTTTGATGAGATTGACTGTTTTGTGTGGTTGTTTTTGTTGTGAATTCTGTTATATTATTTTGACATCCAATTGTGTGTAACTAGTGGTTTGGGTTATCCTGGGTTAAACTGTTAATTTAATTTTGGTAGATTTTAAGTCTGCCTGGCGCCCGAATTTGCAAAGATCCGGGGATGTAATTTCTTTCTTTCTTCAGCCGAAGAGTCGCATCTTGGATGGCCACAAATTAAGATATTTTTGATGAAATCCGATGGCTCAGTGAGGCCTGCATAGCCAGCAATGACATTTCCTCTCTCAAGATCCATTAATGTACTAAAAACATATTTAAATCAGTTCATGTGAGTACAGTGGTTCAATATTAATATTATAAAGTGATGAGTATATTTTTTGTGCACCAAAAAAACAAAATGACTTCTTAACAATATGTAGTGATGGCCGATTTCATAACACTGCTTCTTGAAGCTTCTGAGGTTTACGAATCAAATCAGTGGACCGGAGCGCCAGTCACATGATTTCAGCAGTTTGGCGGTTTGATACGTGATCTGAATCACTGATTCGACTCAAAAGACTCTGAAGCAGTGTTTTGAAACCGGCCATCAATATATATTTTATAAAAAGTTGTTTTTGTTTTTTTGGTGCACAAAAAATATTCTCGTCACTTTATAATATTAATATTGAACCACTGTACTCACATGAACTGATTTAAATATGTTTTTTAGTACATTTATGGATATTGAGTGAGGAAGTATCATTGCTGTCTATGCAGGCCTCACTGAGCTATCAGATTTAATTAAAAATATTGAATTTGTGTTACAAAGATGAACGAAGGTCTTATTGGTGTGGAACGGCATGAGGGTGAGTAATTAATGACAGAATTTTCATTTGTGGGTGAACTAACCCTTTATGAAGCCTGAAAAGGTAAACAGCACACCAACATCGAAAACACCACACATGCTGGTCTTTTCAGCAGGGTAAATTTGCTATTGGGTAGAACACGTTTAATTTGAATCCTTTGTATAATAAAATGGTCAGGGCTGCAGGGGATGCCTGTAGAAGTACTGCAATATCTCAAAGGAGTTCTTTATAGAAAAGAGGGGAATTAGTGTTATAAATGCTGATTGAAATAAATTTATTTGTATTTTTTTCAGCATCAAAGAAAAATGTCCATTCAAGGACCATTAGTATGATTAAAAGGGCCATCACATTTCTGTAAATCCATGAAATAAATTATATAGGCTATACTGTGGGGTGGACATGGTTTCTGGCAGCATCAGAGTAACATTTTCCCGAAAGATGGATCCATTTGTATTTCTCTATTAGCTCATTCCTGGGTTTACACTATTATTTTTCAGTAGTGAAAAATGTTATAAGTAAAGTAATACATAGTTTATATTATTTGTAAACATCAAGTATCTCTTTTGTAAGGCTGGGAAGGTTATGCTACTATTTTGAACCAACAATCGAATTCAGAACAAGATACAGTTGAAGGATGATGTGCATAATTCAATTATTTATTTGACACGCATCGCAGAGCTGGACCAAGGGGAACATTTGTAGCGGTGAAGGTAGGCGCTCAAAAAAGCTCTAAACGGAGAAAATGGCCTCTAAAGTTTGTGCAGTTCTTGTCTGTTCTCATCTGCTGGGAGTGACAATAGGGCTCATTTACATCTCATTTAGATAAGCCATACCCCCTGTAAAGCTGCATGGACCGCATACTATTAATAATAAAGGATAATGTGCATTGTAAATGCCAGTAATTTATCTTTTTTGACTTTTATAAAAATGTAGATTTAGAGGCTGAAAATGATTTAGAGATAACATGTTGCAAGACACTCCTTTAAAATCTGGCCATCATTTTTAATGTTATTATTTTAATGTTTATGTAAAGAAAAAGTACATATTGATGCTATTTTTTTATTTTTTTTTTTTTTTTTGCTGGTTTTCCAAATTGATTTCATTGTGTAGCATTAGGACTTTTTGAACAGGATTCTGTGATAGCCGTGATCATTTTGGAGAAATATTGATGGATTCTCATCATTCTCATGGATGGATTCTCATGTCAATTTTCTATACAGAGGAGTAATATTTATTCAATATTTATTGTCATCACTATGAGCGCTGGATTCTGTGTTTTCAATTCATACTTGCAGCCGGAGGGCGCTCTGTACACATTTAGTCCACAAATTAATGTATAGAAGAACAGGAACCAGGAACTAACGGCATGTCTTATAGAGATCACTAACCAAGGCTTTAACATCCAGATAAACACTTTTCAAGACAATAAATACACGATTGAGACGATAAATGCATGTATTGCCTCAGAATTTTCGTCTGAATAGCGCTGGCTTCGTGGGCGTGGGCCGCATTAGCGGATAATGAGCTGGATCACGGAGACATTTAACCTGACATTTCAATGTTTTTTCAGACATGAGTCTAATTTTTTTGTGATTAGTATTCACTAAGTTACAGTTCATTTTCTGAGAACTATCAGATTGGACTTTGTTCAGAGGGAGACAAGAGATCACGCAGCATGTTAGTTTTCTTTATTTTACAAAAAGCACAACATTTTGTTTTTACTTTGAGTGTACACAAATAAAAGAAGACATTCTATAGTTTCAAGTGATATATTACTTATGTCTCTATGAAAAGAAATGATGGAGTATTTTAAGTCTGTTTTGCTGCAATGTGAAAAAAAATCCTGCAAAACGCGCCAGCGCGTTACCCAGTATGGAAATACACAGACAATAACACTCCTCTACTGTGTGCTAGAATCTCAAGCCGATTTCAACCTCAAAATGTACGCTTTTAAATATACCAATACTGCTATCTCAAACACGGAGAGGCTTCTTCGTGATCTCAACTAACAGATTCTGCAAAAAAAAAAAAAATCGCTTCTTTCTCATTTTGCTCGATAGTTGTGCTGCCGACTTGTGTCACTGGTTTCTGTGATGGGTCACATATATGTATGAATGTATGTATGTATGTATGTATGTATGCAGGGCCGGATTATCCATAGACGGGATTGGGCGAGTGCCCTGGGGCATCAGCCAATAGGGGGGCACCAAGTGATTAAGATAATGACTAGACTTAAAAAAAAAAAAAAAAATCATGTTTTGTATATATTATTTAGCTGGAAAGATATGGATACAAAGTTAACAGTTAATGATACAATATATACAGAGAGAATATAAAGAGCCCTGACCCCTTAATCACAAAAATGAAAGTGCCCTTTAGTTTGCGGTCGCATTGCGGTAGAGATCCGCGATACCCAACGCAACAGAGTGCAGCACGGGACAAGATTTGATGGGCGCGGGCGGTGAGACACTACTCGTGTACGTGCGGGTTGCGGGAGAATCAAATGATTCCTGCGGGGAGTGGGCGGGCGCGGGACTGAAAAATCCGTTCCATCCGATGTAGGGCTACACTTGCACCCGCGTTCCCATTTCTCCTCCCCCAGAACGCGATTTCGCCCCTGCTCTCGCAAACGTCTGTGCATGCCGCTGCATGGAGGACACCAGGTTTATTCTTGCCTATTTATTGGGAAAATCTTATTAAAACCAAAATTATAGGCCTATGTATTGCCCCATGCACTGACAACCATATAAATATTCACAGTGCTGTCTATAGTCCGGTGGCTGACGATTCTGTAATCTCGGTCAAATGCAGGCAAATTTCGCTGTGTATAAAACATACAATACGCTTCAAATTATTACACATATATGTAAATGTTCATATAGGCCTACAGTTTTTTTTTTTTTTTTTTTTACCTAGGAAGATCGTATTTACGATAATTCCAATAGCACATGAAGGCAGAATTAATTAACGATTTTGCATGCACAGGTTCTAGAAAAAAAAAACATTTTCTGCTTAGGTAAGGCTTATTTACCATTATTTCTCGGCAAATATGTGACGCTGTTGTCGATCTGAAAATTGAGGAACGTTTTTCTCTTTTAGATGGCTGAGATGCTTGTAAAGTTCAGTGTGTGTGTTTTGCTGCTGCGTGCCTCTGTGGGGCTGAATTCAGCTGTTAATGTGAGTGCTTGCAACCGTCTTTCTTGGGCTTGCTTTTTTTCTTTTTTTTTTTTTTTTACATATGGTTTTGCATGTAGTCCTCATACAAGCCTTTTATGAATGGGGGGGTGAATCACTTCAAATGTGGTCACCCTAGGGCACTACACTGTGTTAATCCGGGCCTGATGTATTCATGCATGCATGTATATGTATATGTATACACACACACACACACACAAACACACACACACATGCATGAATACATATATATATATATTTATTGATTTTTTTTTTCCCCCCTACAAAATGACACATCTTTTTGCTAGAGAAAACACTTACCCAGTTATTTTTGCTAGAGAAGACACTTAACTGACTTATTTGTCAGTTGGGGTCATATGGAGGCCTCTGAAGCTTCCTACATATGTATTTTGGACCAGAGAAAAATCCTGTAATGTTTTCCTCACATGTCAGTGAACTATTCCTTTAAGCAATTGTTCCTAGATTGTACATGTCATGGTGTGTGGATGTAGTAAGTGCACAACGCTGGGAATTCAGATAAATAAACAGTCTTTCATCATAAATCCAAAGAGAAACATGCTAAAACATAGACAAGACTGAACAAAGACCTGAGAGGAACTAAGGGCTTAAGTGCACAGAGTGAGGTAATTAAGTGGAACAGAAACAGGTGCAGGTTTAATCAGAAACCATGGAAACTGAACAGACTTAACCCTTTCAAGCATGAGTTTAAAATATTCTAGCTGGCCCCCCAGAGTGAGTTTTTTTAAGGTGGCCGTTATTTTAAAACTTTATTGTTTCCATGACGACGCGTCATGCATGTTACTTACGTTGAATGCAGCCCCAATAACACTGTATGACAGATGGATCGCTATTATTTTGTTTTTCCTTTTTATTTAAGATATTCACACACTTGCTTACCATGTCATCAATTATCTGATATTCCTAATTCTCAAATATGTGTAAGTGAGTGTGTTTTGTCATTTAAAAACCTTTATAAATTATCTTTATCTTGATCTTTAAAGCGAGATGGGCGCTGCCATCTTAGTTTGCCCCACAGTCCTGTCAGTCGGATTTACAGCATGTGAATTCATCAGTTTCTCCGGAAATATATGCAAGTAAGTGACTGGTGAACTGGAAGAATAATAGAGTAAACTTTAAAGTTACTTAGGCCCATTATGTGTGTCTGATATGAATAAATGTTGGCAAATTATATTTGAATGGATTGTTATTGCTGCTTCCACTGATGTCTGACATCAGTGTGTATTTTATACACTCTAAATGTATCGTTTTACTGGTGCTAATGCGTTTCAGACACATTAAAAAAAAAAAAAAAAAAAAAAAACAACAAAAAAAACATGTGGCTGAAAACACTGCATAGTTGTGATATATGACAAGAGCTGAATGCATCCGTCTCACAGCCAAAGCATGAAAGCACAGTTTGAATCTGAATCTAAATCCCATATGTGGGACCATACCGCTCCAAGGGTTAAACATAATCCTGACATACATTAGGATACTGTAATGTGTCTATTAAGTTCACTACAATTCTATTCAGTTTATGAGCTGGCAGATGAAACTAAACATGACACGGTCACATGTTAGAACATACACGTTAATAAATAGTATGTAGTGGGAAGCATATGTGTCCAGTGAAGCACATGGTACAGATGTGGATTAAAGGATTAAAGGATAAAAGGTGGCTTTTGGGACACAGAACCATCCTGTGTCCCAAAAGCCATCAATTAGCAATATTGATAAATGATTTTCACCAGATATTGTGGTGATGAAGAGCACTGTCCCACATTTAACTCACATGTATACCTTTAAATAGATTACTGATATACTAGGACAGCTGTTCACGTAGCCTTACACTATTGCCATTCATTGCCGAATCTAAAAAAAAAACAAAAACAAAACCAAACAAAAAAAAAACACCTTGAGAACAAAATTCATTCAGTGGACCCATTGTCATGTTCACAGTCATCATCACAATTGCAGTGGAGGACTTAATAACAGTAATTAGTTTATCCTGACAAGTTTAGGATGGGGACACAAGCCAAACATCTCTCTCTTTCTCTCTCTCTCTCTCTCTCTCTCTCTCTCTCTCTCTCTCTCTCTTGTGATGTTCAATGCAAGCTGCAAAACCTCTTCCTATAATCAAGGGTTGTACTAACAGTTTTAAGTGCTCACACATAAAAGATTATGGGGCAAATTCACTTAACAGTTGTGGTATTGTAGCGTGTGGTATTTCAAAAAATAATCACAATCCAGTTTACTAAATGCTCTAAAAAAATCCTTTTTTGACTCAAATATACCTCCTTTCTATGTCATTTATGAGTATAATAGAGTGTGCTTTATTCACAAAAGTCAGATTTATAGCCTTTATGCCAAATGTCACATGTTAACAAACAGGAAAATGGGTTTCATTGCATCCGCTTGTTGAAGAATGTGTTAATGCCAGTAAGAACTAATGGCAATATCCTTGGACTTTTAAGGTATTCAGCTAACCTAGCTAGTTCTTTTTATGGTTGGCATTTTATTCAATTTCAATAGCTGAATGTTAGTGAGAAGAAGAAAAATAAAATAAAAATAAAAACTTTTATATATCAATCTGCATATGAGATGGACATAGGTTATGCTCAATGTTGCTCGCTCCTTTGAAGGTACCTTGAGTAAAATGGCACTGTATTTTAACAAAGCACATAGAAAGGACCTGGGGCCTCATGTATAAAAGTTGTGTATGCACAAAATGGGCATAGAAATATGTGTATGGAATTTTCCACGCACATATCAGGATTTATAAAAAAATAAACTTTCCACAAAATGGAAATTCTAGACCATGCATACAAACTCTTACTAGAGTGAGAAAAGTAATGAAGTAAACTGAATGATTTTAAACTGTTTTCATTTTGATATACACATGGCCATTAATGAAAGTGGAATATTAATGTAAATAAGCTCTGAAATTACATAGTCATTAAGCAGAAGTTAAACAAAAATTATATGAATTTAGATATAGTGGATATGCTACTTTTGATCACTTTTCCTGTGACACGCTATTTTAATGACAGCGAGGAGTGACGGGTGCACAATAATTCCTCTTTGCAGATCTCGTTATTATGACAATAGTTTTAGCGAGATCAGTGATGCAAACTTACTTCGACAGACACTGCTGGATTCGGTGGTCAAACGGTACTGTCCAGTTTGAATAAGTCAAATGATAATTACGTGTAATAATTAAATGTAAAAAAGGAATGAAAAAAATAAAGTAAACTAAATAATAAACAAATCCGATTATCATTACAGAGTATAACAGTTCTATGGTAGTTAGGTGTATACGTGGTTACACAAGAGGAAATGAGTGTGAAGATCTTAGAGCATGCAAAGAGGTATAAATATGAAGAAGATCAGTCAGGTGTTGAATGTGAGAAGCAGAATTTTGAAATTGCTGAGGTACTTCACTGGAAGCCAGTGTAGTCACTGGAGAATTGGTGAAATGTGCTCAGCAGATAGAGTTGTGGAAGAACACGAGCCGTAGAGTTCTGAACCATCTGAAGTTTATAGAGAAGTTTGGAAGGAAGACCAGTAAGAAGAGCATTGCAATAATCGATACATGAATTAACCAGTGCCTGGATGAGGATTGCAGTGTTGTTCATTCTGAGGGAAGGATGGAGACTATAAATATTATGGAGCTGAAAGTATGCAGTATGCATAATTATATTAACAGGAGCTGCAAAGGAAAGTGTGCTATCCAGGATGACACTCAGACTCTAAACCAGCTTGGAAAGACAAATTGCATTATGATCGATATTCACAGAAAAACAATCAGATTTAGTTAGAGTAGATCTTGTGCCTAAAAGTAGGGCCTCAGTTTCATCACTATTGAGTTTTAAAAAGTTAGCTAAAAGTAAAACTTTAATTTCAGCTAAACAGCTACATAAATAAGGTGGAGGAAAGGAGCCAGAGGGTGTGGAAGACAAGTAGAGCTGGGTGTCACCAGTGTAGCAGTGAAAATGCATACCATATTTCCTGGAAATGTGGCCAAGAAGGGAGTAAGTAGAAAATGCATAGAAGTTGGCCCAAAACAGAACCCTGAAGAGCACCAGTAGCAACTGTAGATGGTCTTGATTGGAAATTTTTAAGTTGGATGAACTGAGTGCGACCAGAGAGATATGATATAAACCAGGACAAGGAAGGTAATCAAATAAACAGGGAACAGGCATAACACTGTTCAGGGACTATGACAAGAAATGAAAGGACCCAGGCAATGACAATGAAAGCTATGACAGGAACTGAACAAGACAGAATTTAACATGACAGTGACATTACTCCCTCTCCACGGAAAGCACGTCCTTGAGCTACAAAACATTCCAAACTGAGGAGGGAGGGGAAGAGGGAGGGTGGGGACTCTGGAGGAGAATGAGGAGCAGGCAGAAGAAGACACCAAAGAGATGATGACCAGAGGAACCAGGGCAGTGACGTAAGGAGAAGAAGGATAGCCCATAGCCATGACAGGTTGAAAGTCCACAGAGAAAACGATGGTGGGAGAAGCCATGGTGAAGCCATGCTAGCGGGGCCAGGTGGAACTAGGGAGATGACTGACTAAGGTGGAGATGGTGGAGGTGGAGACAGAGAGGAAGCCGAAGAGCCAGGGTGACACCAAAGGCCTCAAGGGCTACGGTGGAGCTGCTGATGGGCATGACTGAGGGGACGGCGTGGACTTGGCAGACTGGGGCGGAGACAGTGGGAGTGAGGACCATGGCAGAACCAGAGGGAAGGAGAAGCCTGGCAAAGTCAGAGGGCTGGAAGATCAAGGTGAAGCTGCTGACTCGGAAGTCAGAGTAATGATAGACCAAGATGGAGCCAGAGGGAGCCCAGTGGAGCCTTAGGGATGGCAGTTCATGATGGAGCCGAGGGAGCCAAGACTGAGCCAATGAGTTGGAGGGTCGAGACAGAGTCCAGGGCTTGGAGAGCTGATATATGCACTTGCGCGCCGATTGCCAACAAAACACAGATGCAGCTTTACTCTCCACCCGTGATCTGCAAATCCAGCGCCGAACTGGGACTTGCTTACAAAGTATTCATCACCAAAATCCAGGGAACATGCAAACATACATGCACAACTCCATTGCTGCCCAGGAAAAACAAACTTCATCCACTGTTCTCTTAACTCTAGGTTCTTTGGGAAGCTGTAAAAGGTCATCTTTCCCTCACAACCAAAAAAAACACTCCTTCGGTGACAGGAGCTGCGTCTCATTTCAGAGGCTGCGTCCTCCGGAGGTCGCATTTGAAGGCTGAATACTTCATCAAGGATGTCATATTTAAGAAAAGTAACCATAATAAAATTGACTGACTGTAGCATATCCACTGATTAAAATTAGGGATGTCCAGATCCGATCACGTGATCGGAAATCGGGCCCGATTATGTGGTTTCAGGCTCGATCGGAATCGGAGATTACCTCGCGATCAGGACTCGGATATATATGTATTAGGGGTGTAACGGTTCTCGGTAAAAAAAAAAAAAATCAAACCATACGGTTCTCCACTTACGGTTCGGTACGCACTTGCACCGCGGTCCATCACGAATGACGACGCATCTATTGGTTAATATGGTTTGTTTAAAATAGCAACGTGGAAAACAGACAGAGTTCAGATAATGTATGTTTCAGTCGATGGATGCACAAAACGTTTCAACAACGATAATCAGAAAGCGCATGTGGAACAGTATATGTACTGGATTGTGCATGTCTTAAAGGGAAAACAACTATTCCCGCTGCCTGTTTTTAATGTTAAATCAAACAACAAATAAAGAAATCACTCACTGCTCCTGACTGAATAGCTTTTGTAACTTCAATAATGATTAATCATTATTTATTTTATACAGTAAAGATAATATTTTATATTTGATTACTATTTGATTACTGTTAGATACCTGAAAAACCTGAAAAGCACTGTTCCTGGATCTGTTTTTTCGCTTTTCTTTATTCTTTTTTATGTAGGCTATTATAGAAGTATCGAATCGGGACTCGGTATCGGCAGATACTCAAAATCAAATGACTCGGACTCGAGGGCAAAAAAACGTGAACGGGACATCCCTAATTAAAATACTGTAACTTCGTGTGTGCATACGCATTTCAGAGAAAAGAGCCCATACAAGGAATTCCACACTCTTTTGACATCATACAGGTCCTGGTCCGAAACCTGAAGTAGTGTATTTGGCACAGAAATACTTCCAACTCGTGTTTGAAACTTTGGCCATATTTAGCATGAGAATGCAACTCTCTAACAGTGTAAATAAGTCAGAATGCAGAAATAGCATTACAACCTTCTTTTAAATTGAAAATCATACCCAACATGTGTCTTAATTTCAAAATGATACCAGCCATGCATACAGACACAGGGTATGTCAATACACAATACTGGAGTCTGGATCTCAGTGCTTCAGTGATGCTGTAAAGTATGCCAAATTGTCATAGTCTGCTGAAACCTTTACAACCTAGCACTCAGAACAAGCCTGCAGACAAATCATTGTGTTTGCATTAATTACACTCACAAATATGTGGAAATAAACCATCACTAATATGAAAAGCAATAAAAGTGTAATGAGAATGTTGATTCAGTTTATGACAAACAGAATATACCCAAGATGATTTCTTGTGGCAGTATTGAAGCAAATTGTTGACTATTTTGAAGAAAAAGAAAAAAAAAGTGACCATTTGGGGGGATGGGGGATTTTTGGTTCCAAGTAACCAGACTGTCAAGACAGAATATTAATAATTCAGATATGATCACACCATCAGCAACAGATCGTTATTAGTCATAGAGGTATTTCGGGAAGCACAGATTTGTGTGCGTTGGGGACATAAACACACCTCCATGGCTCAGTGAGGGAGTGAAGATCTCTCCCACATATGTGCTGGAAGGATCAGGTGAGGATTAAAGTGCGGATTGATGAAACTGAGAACTTTCCACATTCCCCATTCCATTTGAAAAGGATTAATAGCACAAAGAAAGATTATTGGTGACTGGATAACATGTTGAAAACTTTAGAGATACACATCACTTTGTACAGTTGAATATCAATGCTAAATCTAAATTACTTTGGGGAGTTTGAGTTAGGTGAATATGTGCTCTGTTTCACAAAAGAATGTGATTGCTTTGTAGAGCTTTTTTTATTATTATTGTGCTATAGCGCCAGTTCACTAAAACACAGTTAGCTTGAGCATGAAAGGTTTCATTGATTTGTTTTTTTTCAAAAATTTAAACTTCCCTTTAATTTCCTAATTCAAGTTTAGCTTGCACCTCTAATAAAATGTGTTAAAAAGTGTTCTCAATGCTCAGATTATATATTTTAACAGTTCAAAACCTAAAAGTTGCAGAGCTTTATACACAAACACACAGACACAGTTCATGAAACTCTTCCAAGCAGCTGAATTGTTCTCTTAAAGCCAACAGCTTTGGCCTATTGATATGTTTGTTCTATCTACGTAATCCATTTATTTTCATTCTGAACCTGGTCAAATCAGAGCAGCGTGCCATGGGAATTAACCCTCCACCATCCCAAGCACTATTTGCCTAGATCTGCTAGGGCAGGGGTCTCAAACTCAAATTGGCCGGGGCCGTTGTTGTGATTGACACCTCATAGGAGAGCCATTTTAACATTCAAGCAATTTTCTGAAAATTTACTTTGCATTATTTCTTATTTACTTCAAATTTCATTACTAAAATATTTGTGCCATACTTAAAAAAAATGTAAACAGCTACTGTTACATACAGTGTTAGTGCAAATAATTTTCTCTTTCTTTTACCTTAAATAACATCAAAATCTTGCACAACACTGTACTGAACAAATGCAATCCCTGAATACATTTGTACACTATTCTATGTCTTGCCAGACACCTGGATATTCAGAGGCCCAAACTGAGCATAAATACATTGCTCATATTTGAAAATAATAATAATAAGACTAAAGTCTTATAGTGTACAAGGCAAATCAATGAGATTTTTTTTTTAACAGTATAGCAGATCTTAGTCTTAGTGAGATGATATTTAAATGCTTAGTTTTATGATATAAGCTCTTTAGTTTTTCAGCAAGGTTTTTTTATTTTTACCATTTAGAGGCCTTAGAAATGTGCACATCAAATATGATGCGGCTTTACAGGGTTAACATAAGGCTTTGTTCAAAAATAGTGAGTGGAAATACTGCCCACAAGTGTTCAGTGGCTTATATGATGTTGTGGGAGTATGAAACATGACGATGCAAGAAGGATGACCCCTTAATACACAAACTAATACTTTATGTATCTTTTCCTATTTATAGCACTACAATTAAAATATCAGTACTGTGACAAATTGAATCCCCTCTTTAAACATGCAGAGTAAAACTGTGTCCCAAAACATCAGCTAAATGAAAGTGTGTGTGTGTCAATGTGTCCTGTGGCTCTATAGTGTCAAGAGTCTATAGAACCCCCGAGCAGAACATATAAGCTGAGAATGAATGTAGTTTTACTTTCAGATGAGTCAGCAGTTGCTAAAGAACATCTTTTGAAGACAGGCGAGCCATCCACTCTTTATCTAATGGCCCAAAACCCTCATAACTGGTGTGTCAACATCAAATGGTGCAGATAAATGAAATTGGTTATTCAGAGCTGTGATAGTTTTGACACTGTGATGGGGAGGGAGTTAGATGCAGAAACACTAAAAGGTATAAAAACTTGTATGCTGATAACAGCACAGAAAATTTAGTGTGCTAAAACTTCTCAAAGTATGTAAGTGCAATGATGTTAATAATGTGTGGGGTTTTTCAAACCTTTCCTGGAGCCTTCCCAGCACTGCACATTTGGGATAATTCCCTTGTTAGACATTTAAATAAGGGACACATGTTGGCTATTGCATGGATCACGGAACATACTGGAAGAAGGGGGTGGGGCGTGATAGAGGGGTGTGGTTTGCAGAACTTGGCACACTGGATGAGAAGCGCCATGTTTTAAATAAGAAAACTTTTCATAATCCTCCAATATAATGCATTTTAACTGCCCCAAATCATTGTTAATGTAGGCTACACAAGGACTTTATCGTAGTCTGTAAGACTGTACATTTTAATATTAGTTCTAACAGTAGCCTATAAGTTAGATGGCAGATAAATTATATTTTCTTTTAAGATTATTGTATGACTCTGGATAATGTTTTTTTTTTTTGTTTTTTTTTTTTTTTTAGAGAGAGGTAGATATAGAGATCATGTTTCTTCCATGATTATGAAAAGAAAACATTAGACAACCAAACAAAATAATAGGTTCTGACAAAATGTTCTATTAAAGGTAAGAATTCTGTCCGCTCTAGAGGCCTATTCAAAACAAAGGCGTAGCTTGATGATGCCAAGCTTGAGAGATGAATCTTGGGACATGTGGTCTCCACCTCAACAGACGGTGCAAAAGAATAGGGATAGGACTCTGGAAGAAATCATGTTCATGGATGTGATTATTAACATTACTGTAGTATGAAGCAGAGCAGGAGTGAGTGTTGTGGAGCTGAACGAGGAGCTGGAGCGATTGATCAACACACGCCTCACGAGCAGCGGGACTTTTATTATGACACAGTCGCCGGTCATGAGTATGAGGTAACGCAGCTCTGTTTATCATATTAGATACATTTGAGAGTGTTGAAAATGATGTTATAACGTTACTCTGTGCGTTCACTCGGCGGCTGCTGTGAGACACTGTTACACACTGCAGTAAGATAGATCCATTTTACAATATCATATGAAATGCTGGATGATTGTGTTGATAAATGACATGCAATTAATTTGAAAACGTATTGTATGATGGAGAAAATGCTGTATTACTGTTACTAAAAATGAAGTTGCATCTGATTATGCTATGTTAGCTACTTCACAAAATAGTGTTTTTCTCTGAGGATGGTAAAACATGAGACTCGCAAAAAATAAATTATTCAATTTATAAATGTCTAAATGTTATAAGTGAGTCTATTAAAAATGTTAATTTAAATGAATTCATTATGTAAAAAAAAATCGTTTAATTAAATTAATGAATGAAGATTTGTTTCGTTTTGAGTTTTTGAAAGAATTATCAGTCACTGGTCTACTACAGGCTGGACAGTGTAATACATGTTGTTTTAAAATATTCCAGGTATTTTATGTTACCTAATACAGAGAACTCCCCAAAAATGTTCCCACTCAAATAAGGAAGACATATTTCATTCAAATGAATGTGACTTTTCCAAAAGAAAAATATATAGGCTTCAAAACCCAATTTTACTCATTTTCAGACAGCCTTTAAAGTTTATTTAGAATCTGTAAAGTAAAAAAAAAAAAAAAAAAAAAAAGCCCAATGGTGTCTTTGCAAAATGAAGATAATGTTTGTGCTGTCTTTTAATTTTAAGTATTTTTTTTTTTGTTTCTTTTTATTTAAATTATTGTTGTGTTTCAATTTATACTTAATTTATACTTGTCTGAAATGTGAGAAGAACTTGTTGTTGAATTCTGCAATTTTGAAAGTTTAATAAAAAATATAGCTGCGAGCAGCGATGGCGGGCCCAAGCCCGGTGGCACCGCCACCCCGGTGGCTTCAGGGCAACTGTGCACAGCGGGCAATAGGCACTTAAAACGGTTAAACATCAAAGGACTATGTCAAATTCACTCCACATTTACTGCACTACAAGGTGCCGTTATAGAGCCCCTCCTCCCTGCCCATTTTCAAAGGATTACATGTGCCAAGTTTTAACATTATTCTGATGAATTTTGAAGCAAATCAGGTAAAAATAAGAGGGTGATCTCAATGTATGCTGAAAGTGACACATTTTCTGCTTCCAGTTGGTGGCGCTATGACTTTGAATCACAATAGTCAAATCCATGTGATCAGCCTTGTACAACGAAGACTAAGCCAAAGTTTCATCAAAATCAATTAATGTATGCAGAAGTTATAACACTTTGTTGCCCTTTTCTTGCCATAAATTCGTTGCCTCGCCACGGCCAAACCGTTTGAGATATCCAAAATCCGTTTGCAATTAAACAACTTCAATGTGTTAGCAACAAGTTAAAAAAAGCTTGGTGTAAATTGGATAAACCCTGTAGGAGTAGTAGTATAAAATTCATAGCCTGTTTTTTCAAAAAATTAACATTCAAACCAAAATAGCTGACTTCCTGTTGGTCGGAGCTAATGAATGTAAATTAGAAAATTGTTTGGATTGATGAGAATAATATGTGTACCGAGTTTGGTGACTGTAGGAAAAACTAACCCCCCCACTTTTGTCAAAAGGTGGCGCTACTGAGCCCCTCCACCACGCCCATTTCTATGGCTTTGTCCATGTCTACTGGTTGACAATATTGATGTGTGTGTCGAGTTTCATGCAATTTGAAGCATGTTAAGAGCCTCAAAAACACTCAAGAATATTATTACAGTTTGACCTGTTGCCATGGCAACAATATTTCAAATATCAAAAATCCTGTCATAGGTCTACATCTGCTGTGTATTGACATTACACTGATGAAGTTTGAAGCAAATCAGGTAAAAATAAGAGGGTGATCTCAAAGCATTTTAAAAGTGATACACTTCTTGCTGCCATTTGGTGGCGCTATAACTTTGACTCACAATAGTTACATCCATGTGATCAGACTACTACAACCAACACACTCCTGAAGTTTCATAAACATCAATCAATGTATGCAGAAGTTATAACACATTTCCTGTTTCCCTTTTCTCGCCATAAATTCGTTGCCTCGCCACGGCCAAACCGTTTGAGATATCCAAAATCTGTTTGCAATTAAACAACTTCAATGTGTTCGCAACAAGTTAAAAAAAGCTTGGTGTAAATTGGATAAACCCTGTAGGAGTAGTAGTATAAAATTCATAGCCTGTTTTTTCAAAAAATTAACATTCAAACCAAAATAGCTGACTTCCTGTTGGTCGGAGCTAATGAATGTAAATTAGAAAATTGTCCTGCTTGATGAGAATAATATGTGTACCGAGTTTGGTGACTGTAGGAAAAACTAACTCCCCACTTTTGTCAAAAGGTGGCGCTACTGAGCCCCTCCACCACGCCCATTTCTATGGCTTTGTCCATGTCTACTGGTTGACAATATTGATGTGTGTGTCGAGTTTCATGCAATTTGAAGCATGTTAAGAGCCTCAAAAACACTCAAGAATATTATTACAGTTTGACCTGTTGCCATGGCAACAATATTTCAAATATCAAAAATCCTGTCATAGGTCTACATCTGCTGTGTATTGACATTACACTGATGAAGTTTGAAGCAAATCAGGTAAAAATAAGAGGGTGATCTCAAAACATTTCAAAAAGTGATACACTTCCTGCTGCCAGTTGGTGGCGCTATAACTTTGACTCACAATAGTCACATCCATGTGATCAGACTACTACAACCAACACACTCGTGAAGTTTCATAAAGATCAATATATGTATTAAGACGTTATAACACATTTCCTGTTTCCTTTTTCTCGCCATAAATTCGTTGCCTCGCCACGGCCAAACCGTTCGAGATATCAAAAATCCCCTGGCAATTTTTAATCATCAGTGTCTTGACTTCATGCTGACCGAGTTTGGTGGCGATCGGATTAATCGTCTAGGAGGAGTATATCAAATTCCAGAGCATGCGTTTTTCAAACAACCCTTAATAGCTGACTTCCTGTTGGCGTGGCGATTAACTTAGAGCGCGAAAGTTGTTCGGCCCGATGAGGTCTATATGTGTACCGAGTTTCATACTAATACGTGCAAGCATGTTTAATATATGGACCAAATTTTCAGACTTTTTTCAAGGGGGCGCTGTCGAGCCCCCCTGCCACGCCCGGGTACCAGCCTCTCCGGCGTCCTAATGGCCGCGGATTCCAATGTGTGTGCCAATTTTCAAGAGTTTTTGAGCATGTTAAGGCCCCCAAAAAGCCCCGGAAGACGAAAAAAAAAAAAAATAAATAAATAAATAAAAAAAAATATAGCTGCGAGCAGCGATGGCGGGCCCAAGCCCGGTGGCACCGCCACCCCGGTGGCTTCAGGGCAACTGTGCACAGCGGGCAATAGGCACTTAAAACGGTTAAACATCAAAGGACTATGTCAAATTCACTCCACATTTACTGCACTACAAGGTGCCGTTATAGAGCCCCTCCTCCCTGCCCATTTTCAAAGGATTACATGTGCCAAGTTTTAACATTATTCTGATGAATTTTGAAGCAAATCAGGTAAAAATAAGAGGGTGATCTCAATGTATGCTGAAAGTGACACATTTTCTGCTTCCAGTTGGTGGCGCTATGACTTTGAATCACAATAGTCAAATCCATGTGATCAGCCTTGTACAACGAAGACTAAGCCAAAGTTTCATCAAAATCAATTAATGTATGCAGAAGTTATAACACTTTGTTGCCCTTTTCTTGCCATAAATTCGTTGCCTCGCCACGGCCAAACCGTTTGAGATATCCAAAATCCGTTTGCAATTAAACAACTTCAATGTGTTAGCAACAAGTTAAAAAAAGCTTGGTGTAAATTGGATAAACCCTGTAGGAGTAGTAGTATAAAATTCATAGCCTGTTTTTTCAAAAAATTAACATTCAAACCAAAATAGCTGACTTCCTGTTGGTCGGAGCTAATGAATGTAAATTAGAAAATTGTTTGGCTTGATGAGAATAATATGTGTACCGAGTTTGGTGACTGTAGGAAAAACTAACCCCCCCACTTTTGTCAAAAGGTGGCGCTACTGAGCCCCTCCACCACGCCCATTTCTATGGCTTTGTCCATGTCTACTGGTTGACAATATTGATGTGTGTGTCGAGTTTCATGCAATTTGAAGCATGTTAAGAGCCTCAAAAACACTCAAGAATATTATTACAGTTTGACCTGTTGCCATGGCAACAATATTTCAAATATCAAAAATCCTGTCATAGGTCTACATCTGCTGTGTATTGACATTACACTGATGAAGTTTGAAGCAAATCAGGTAAAAATAAGAGGGTGATCTCAAAGCATTTTAAAAGTGATACACTTCTTGCTGCCATTTGGTGGCGCTATAACTTTGACTCACAATAGTTACATCCATGTGATCAGACTACTACAACCAACACACTCCTGAAGTTTCATAAACATCAATCAATGTATGCAGAAGTTATAACACATTTCCTGTTTCCCTTTTCTCGCCATAAATTCGTTGCCTCGCCACGGCCAAACCGTTTGAGATATCCAAAATCCGTTTGCAATTAAACAACTTCAATGTGTTCGCAACAAGTTAAAAAAAGCTTGGTGTAAATTGGATAAACCCTGTAGGAGTAGTAGTATAAAATTCATAGCCTGTTTTTTCAAAAAATTAACATTCAAACCAAAATAGCTGACTTCCTGTTGGTCGGAGCTAATGAATGTAAATTAGAAAATTGTCCGGCTTGATGAGAATAATATGTGTACCGAGTTTGGTGACTGTAGGAAAAACTAACCCCCACTTTTGTCAAAAGGTGGCGCTACTGAGCCCCTCCACCACGCCCATTTCTATGGCTTTGTCCATGTCTACTGGTTGACAATATTGATGTGTGTGTCGAGTTTCATGCAATTTGAAGCATGTTAAGAGCCTCAAAAACACTCAAGAATATTATTACAGTTTGACCTGTTGCCATGGCAACAATATTTCAAATATCAAAAATCCTGTCATAGGTCTACATCTGCTGTGTATTGACATTACACTGATGAAGTTTGAAGCAAATCAGGTAAAAATAAGAGGGTGATCTCAAAACATTTCAAAAAGTGATACACTTCCTGCTGCCAGTTGGTGGCGCTATAACTTTGACTCACAATAGTCACATCCATGTGATCAGACTCCTATAACGAACACACTCATGAAGTTTCATAAAGATCAATATATGTATTAAGACGTTATAACACATTTCCTGTTTCCTTTTTCTCGCCATAAATTCGTTGCCTCGCCACGGCCAAACCGTTCGAGATATCAAAAATCCCCTGGCAATTTTTAATCATCAGTGTCTTGACTTCATGCTGACCGAGTTTGGTGGCGATCGGATTAATCGTCTAGGAGGAGTATATCAAATTCCAGAGCATGCGTTTTTCAAACAACCCTTAATAGCTGACTTCCTGTTGGCGTGGCGATTAACTTAGAGCGCGAAAGTTGTTCGGCCCGATGAGGTCTATATGTGTACCGAGTTTCATACTAATACGTGCAAGCATGTTTAATATATGGACCAAATTTTCAGACTTTTTTCAAGGGGGCGCTGTCGAGCCCCCCTGCCACGCCCGGGTACCAGCCTCTCCGGCGTCCTAATGGCCGCGGATTCCAATGTGTGTGCCAATTTTCAAGAGTTTTTGAGCATGTTAAGGCCCCCAAAAAGCCCCGGAAGACGGAAAAAAAAAAAAAAAATAATAAAATAAATAAATATAGCTGCGAGCAGCGATGGCGGGCCCAAGCCCGGTGGCACCGCCACCCCGGTGGCTTCAGGGCAACTGTGCACAGCGGGCAATAGGCACTTAAAACGGTTAAACATCAAAGGACTATGTCAAATTCACTCCACATTTACTGCACTACAAGGTGCCGCTATAGAGCCCCTCCTCCCTGCCCATTTTCAAAGGATTACATGTGCCAAGTTTTAACATTATTCTGATGAATTTTGAAGCAAATCAGGTAAAAATAAGAGGGTGATCTCAATGTATGCTGAAAGTGACACATTTTCTGCTTCCAGTTGGTGGCGCTATGACTTTGAATCACAATAGTCAAATCCATGTGATCAGCCTTGTACAACGAAGACTAAGCCAAAGTTTCATCAAAATCAATTAATGTATGCAGAAGTTATAACACTTTGTTTCCCTTTTCTTGCCATAAATTCGTTGCCTCGCCACGGCCAAACCGTTTGAGATATCCAAAATCCGTTTGCAATTAAACAACTTCAATGTGTTAGCAACAAGTTAAAAAAGCTTGGTGTAAATTGGATAAACCCTGTAGGAGTAGTAGTATAAAATTCATAGCCTGTTTTTTCAAAAAATTAACATTCAAACCAAAATAGCTGACTTCCTGTTGGTCGGAGCTAATGAATGTAAATTAGAAAATTGTCCGGCTTGATGAGAATAATATGTGTACCGAGTTTGGTGACTGTAGGAAAAACTAACCCCCACTTTTGTCAAAAGGTGGCGCTACTGAGCCCCTCCACCACGCCCATTTCTATGGCTTTGTCCATGTCTACTGGTTGACAATATTGATGTGTGTGTCGAGTTTCATGCAATTTGAAGCATGTTAAGAGCCTCAAAAACACTCAAGAATATTATTACAGTTTGACCTGTTGCCATGGCAACAATATTTCAAATATCAAAAATCCTGTCATAGGTCTACATCTGCTGTGTATTGACATTACACTGATGAAGTTTGAAGCAAATCAGGTAAAAATAAGAGGGTGATCTCAAAGCATTTTAAAAGTGATACACTTCTTGCTGCCATTTGGTGGCGCTATAACTTTGACTCACAATAGTTACATCCATGTGATCAGACTACTACAACCAACACACTCCTGAAGTTTCATAAACATCAATCAATGTATGCAGAAGTTATAACACATTTCCTGTTTCCCTTTTCTCGCCATAAATTCGTTGCCTCGCCACGGCCAAACCGTTTGAGATATCCAAAATCCGTTTGCAATTAAACAACTTCAATGTGTTCGCAACAAGTTAAAAAAAGCTTGGTGTAAATTGGATAAACCCTGTAGGAGTAGTAGTATAAAATTCATAGCCTGTTTTTTCAAAAAATTAACATTCAAACCAAAATAGCTGACTTCCTGTTGGTCGGAGCTAATGAATGTAAATTAGAAAATTGTCCGGCTTGATGAGAATAATATGTGTACCGAGTTTGGTGACTGTAGGAAAAACTAACCCCCACTTTTGTCAAAAGGTGGCGCTACTGAGCCCCTCCACCACGCCCATTTCTATGGCTTTGTCCATGTCTACTGGTTGACAATATTGATGTGTGTGTCGAGTTTCATGCAATTTGAAGCATGTTAAGAGCCTCAAAAACACTCAAGAATATTATAACAGTTTGACCTGTTGCCATGGCAACAATATTTCAAATATCAAAAATCCTGTCATAGGTCTACATCTGCTGTGTATTGACATTACACTGATGAAGTTTGAAGCAAATCAGGTAAAAATAAGAGGGTGATCTCAAAACATTTCAAAAAGTGATACACTTCCTGCTGCCAGTTGGTGGCGCTATAACTTTGACTCACAATAGTCACATCCATGTGATCAGACTCCTATAACGAACGCACTCGTGAAGTTTCATAAAGATCAATATATGTATTAAGACGTTATAACACATTTCCTGTTTCCTTTTTCTCGCCATAAATTCGTTGCCTCGCCACGGCCAAACCGTTCGAGATATCAAAAATCCCCTGGCAATTTTTAATCATCAGTGTCTTGACTTCATGCTGACCGAGTTTGGTGGCGATCGGATTAATCGTCTAGGAGGAGTATATCAAATTCCAGAGCATGCGTTTTTCAAACAACCCTTAATAGCTGACTTCCTGTTGGCGTGGCGATTAACTTAGAGCGCGAAAGTTGTTCGGCCCGATGAGGTCTATATGTGTACCGAGTTTCATACTAATACGTGCAAGCATGTTTAATATATGGACCAAATTTTCAGACTTTTTTCAAGGGGGCGCTGTCGAGCCCCCCTGCCACGCCCGGGTACCAGCCTCTCCGGCGTCCTAATGGCCGCGGATTCCAATGTGTGTGCCAATTTTCAAGAGTTTTTGAGCATGTTAAGGCCCCCAAAAAGCCCCGGAAGACGAAAAAAAAAAAAAAAAAAAAATAATAATAATAATAATCCTTAGAAGAACAAGAGGGCCCTGCGCGAATTTTCGCTCGGGCCCTAATAATCCTTAGAAGAACAAGAGGGCCCTGCGCGAATTTTCGCTTGGGCCCTAATAATAATAATCCTTAGAAGAACAAGAGGGCCCTGCGCGAATTTTCGCTTGGGCCCTAATAACAAAAAAGGAGGAGTTTTGGAGGTGTTCCACTGAGGAAAAGAGTCATGCAGTTCCATTTTTTCACCACAGATTTACTTTGGGAAAATTGTGGGGCGCTGTAGAGCTTGAGGGCTCGCTTCATATCATTACACATGCCGGCCAAAGCCATACGTTAAATTTTTATATATCCTGCTCACTTTACGTCTTAAAGTATTATAGAAAATCCGAAAAATATTTGTTGCAGAATGCTGAACACATTTAAAATGTATTATTGTTGTAGCTTATTTAGAGGGCTATGTTTGGATGAAGATTTTGGTAGCTGCCCATAGACGAGCCGTGTCTGTTAGTTTCAAAGGTAATTTGAAAGGCTCCCTTGTTTTAGCTAAATCGTTGTTTGCGTGAATGGATTGAAATTGGATCCCATTTACATTTAGTGCAAATAGTGGCAGATACTAATTGCAGTGTATTGTAGTACATTATAATTATTTTCTACTTTTATGATATATTCTTCTTTTAAAAAAAAAAAAAAAAAATCCTCTCCTAGCTGATATGACATGAAAAGGGAGAAGAACGGGTGGGAAAAAAGCGGACTGGAACTTAAGTAAAATTCATCGTCCTTGCTCTCTACACAATGGTACTTTCCTTCGGATGAGACGTTAAACCGAGGTCCTGACTCTCTGTGGTCATTAAAAAAATCCCATGGCACTTCTTGTAAAGAGAAGGGGTGAAACCCTGGTGTCCTAGCCAAATTCCCTCCATTAGCCTTTATCAATTATGGCCTCCTAATAATTCCCATCATTTGAACTGGCTCCATCACTCTCTCTTCTCCACCTATAGCATGGTGAGCGCACTGTTGTTATGCAACCGTTATGTGGCTGCCGTCACATCATCCAAGTGGATGCTGAACACAGGTGGTGTGTGAGGGTCCTTGGGTCCTTGAAAGAAGCTATATAATTAAAATGTATTCTTATTATAATTATTATTATTATAATTATTGAGGAGGGACCCTCTGATATGATTACAAAGTGTTTTGGGTTAACAGTAGTACATAGTAAAGCCCTATATAAATGCCTCATACATTTATTTGTTCATTTAATTAGTGGGCAGAGTTAGACTAAATAGCTTTTGCCAAAAAGTCTGATATATAATAAAGTATAATGCATTGAGGAATGTTAGTGAATGTTAGTGAAGAGGCAGTGTCTAATTACTCTAAGGCTCTTGTTGGTAAAGGCTATTTTCATTAACTCCATCCACTGTCCGTCAGACAAATTATTAAAACTTCTATTTACACTTTGAATGAATAGATTTTATCACTATTTGCACTTAAAATTAAATTTAAATTAGTGATGTCCAATCCATTAACTAAATGTTCTTTTAAAGGTGCCCAAGAACGTTCTTTCACAAGATGTAATATAAGTTTAAGGTGTCCCCTGAATGTGTCTCTGAAGTTTCAGCTCAAAATACCCCATAGTTTTTTTTTTTTTTTAATTAATTTTTTTAATTTTGGGGCACCATTAACAATGCACTGATTTACACTCGGCGCCGCCCCTTTAAATGGCGTGCTCCCTGCCACACGAGCTGTCGACTATAATACAGTGCATTTACAAAGTTCACACAGCTAATATAACCCTCAAATGGATCTTTACAAGATGTTCGTCATGCATACTGCATGCATGCTTCGAATTATGTGAGTAAAGTATTTATTTGGATGTTAAAAAGTTTTATTCTGAGTGAATTTGAGGCTTTCCTCCGTGGCTAACGGCTAATGCTACACTGTTGGAGAGATTTATAAAGAATGAAGTTGTGTTTATGAATTATACAGACTGCAAGCGTTTAAAAATGAAAATAGCGACGGCTCTTGTCTCCGTGAATACAGTAAGAAACGATGGTAACTTTAACCACATTTAACAGTACATTAGCAACATGCTAACGAAACATTTAGAAAGACAGTTTACAAATATCAGTAAAAATATCATGTTATCATGGATCATGTCAGTTATTATTGCTCCATCTGCTATTTTTCCCTGTTGTTATTGCTTGCTTACCTAGTCTGATGATTCAGCTGTGCACAGATCCAGACGTTAATACTGCCTTTCCTTGTGTAATGCCTTGAACATGATCTGGCATATGCAAATATTGGGGGCGTACATATTAATGATCCTGACTGTTACGTAACAGTCTGTGTTATGTTGAGATTCGCCTGTTCTTCTGTGTTTTCAGAGCGCCGCCATTACTGTTTACAGTGCGTGGAATGGTGCGCTGTGATTGGCTGAGCGGATATATCGTGTTCTGCAGAGAAAGGAGACTGGCGTTTGGAGAAAACATGACAGAATAACACGACGGCTTTATCACTATTTGCACTTAAAATTAATAAATTACTTTTCAATACCAACCAGATACAATACTGATTTTGCAGAAACTCTTTTTTTTTTTTTTTTTTTAAATGGCATTTAATCGCGTTTTGGATCCAAGCTGTGGTCTACTATTACCTAAAATTGTCTCCATTCTATTCTGAGTAATGATAAAGGATGGAGCAAGATTTGTTTTACAAACCTTAATGTCACATCAGTCAGTCACGTTAGTGCTCTGCTAACACATGCACTGTTACTGACATCAAACTGAGTAGCGTATCACTGAGAAACGTCCTGCTCAAGTCGTCCTTGCAATGGAGGTTTGGGTTCAATAATTTTCTTCCAATGTTTCATCATCAGAATCGCTTTCAGACTGATATGGTAAAATCAACGCCATTGTTACTTTCTATACAGTGTGTTCAATCGCTGAGGTAATGGGCTTTTTTTTTTTTTCGTCAGGCGCTGTAAGTGGTAGACCAATCACAACAGACTGGGCCATCTGGCCAATCAGAGTAGAATAGGATCGCGGAAAGGAGGGATTTAGAGAGACATCATCATCTGATGAAAAATGTGGTGATGTGCAATGTATATGATGAGAAAATTAAAGCTTTTGTTTGACCTTTGATCCATCTAAACTTATTATATGAGACATATAATTCCTAAACAAAATTAGGAACCTTTTAAATAGCATAATAGGGGCACTTCAAAAATCACCTTCTGTGTTCCTTGGTAGAAAGAAAAGTCAGTTTGGAATGACATGAAAGTCAGTAAATGATGAAAAAAAAAAAAAAAAAAAAAGTTTCCATTCTGGGTGAATTGTTATTTTGCAAATATGATAATATAACTCTATTGTGTTCCAGTAACTCAAACAGCAGGGCACTGGACTCGCAACCACAGGGTCATGGGATTGATTCCTAGAGAACACATGAACTGATCAAATATATACCTTCCATGCAATATAAATGGCTTTAGATAAAAGCATCAACCAAATGTAAATGTACATTGACATTAAACTGCGATTACATAAGCAGTGTTTACAGCAACTACAGTTCACAAAAAGCTAGCCACCATTGTAAAGCAAATAAATAGTCCTGTAACAGGGTACCCCCAGGATCCTCCAAATGAAATTCAAGGCTTTTTAAGACCTTTTTAATACCATTTTAAATGAAATTCAATGCCAACTTCGTACCCATTCTGACAGAAGTATGAGGGGAAAATGTCAAATCTGTATACATTTTGAACCCTAGAAAATAATTAATTTGGCATATATTTTTATACCTATACTATAAATATTTTATTTACCATAGGCCTACTAAATGTAAACAGCAGTGTCTCTCTCATTGTTACAGAGTGTAATATAATTGTATAGGCTAATACTATGATGTAATTGATGTAATACTACTAATGTAATTGATGTAATACTACTAATATACTAATATAATACTACTAATATAATACTATTAATTGCAGTAGTCTGGTGCAACTTCTCACATCCAACAAGGTGCATGGAATAAAAAAAAAAATAGTAATTTTGGAACAAAACCAGCAACACTCATAGATGCCATGGAGGGGTCAGAAATAAACAAAAAACTGAAGCTATATATATCAACTTTATTTTGCCAAAAAATAAAAATCTCTCATTGTTATTAGTTTTTAACATTTAGTGGAAGTAGGCTGTTTTCCTTTACTTCATGCTAGCTTAAATACAATTAAAATCTTGCACTGAACAACATTGTACAGAACAAATACAACCCTTGGATACATTTGAACACTCTTCTGTTTCTTGACATGGTAGCATCAGACGCGTTTCGGTGATTTAAAACGACGCTCGTGACCTAAAGTCGAGTGCTTTTACTGTAATTTAGGCAAGCACGCTCATAATAGAAGCGACGCGGTTGAGAGCGCGGCTCATGGTTGCATAGCAACGACAGACGCCACGGGAGCGAAAGCGCATTGGAAAGAAGGAGAATGCTGCCGCGGCCGCGTATGTGACGCGTACTAGAGAATAATAATTATAATAATAATAATAATAATAATTTAGCGGGCCGGATTATGTTTTATTTTTGAGATCAGTTGCGGGCCGTAAATGGCCTGCGGGCCGGCAGTTTGAGACCACTGGACTAGACTATCACAGAACGCTGACACAATCAGCAACCCAATGATGATTTTCATTCAATCCGAGCACAGATATTGACTCGTATTACTCGTACTCGGCAGAAGTGCTTTATCCGTACCGGATACTCGTTTCAGCCGAGTATCCGGCTCATCTCTAGTAATTTACCTCACTTGCCTAGTAACCATAGTAACGGGTACTTTGTATACCAAATTCAAGGCTATTAAGGCCTTAATTTTAGATTATCAAATTTAAGACTTTTTCAATGCTTTTAAGACCCCGCGGGTACCCTGTGTAATTCATGACCTGAAGTATTTTTCATCTAAGTTCTCTCATCATCTCTTACTTGTGCATTTCAATACAGAATGTGTGCTTCAAAACATTAAAAAAACAAAAAAAAAAGGCAACGTCCAGATGGACTCGCCATACATCTAAAACCACTTCTAATGAGCTAGTGGAATGCTCAAGAGGGAGCGAATTTACTTACGATCAGTCCCTGAAACTTCAACCTCAAATCTTTAAAGATTAATGCTCTATTGATTGATGCTGTTAAATAATTCTCTTTCAGATTGATTGCTTTCTTTGGTTCACTTATGCTGGGTTTTTCTCTGATGGCGATGTCGGTATATTTTCATGGTATATTACAACCCCTAATGAATCAAATTGGTGAACGAAGCATTAATATTTGGCTATAGTCCTGAAATACTCTTTGCATAAAGGCAATAGTTGGTTCCAATGGTCTAAGAAGGGATGTTAAGTATGGGAAAGTAATGTAGCTTTTTTCAATTTGACTTAAGTGTTCAACATTTATTGATTTCTCACTGATGGTTAAATCTGGTTAGATGCAGTTCTCTGATGGGTGGCCTGCATTAAGAAACATCGCAGAAGGCCCAAGAGACTCAATGATCCAGCGTTCTAAAAGGTCTAACTTGGGTTCATGGAATTACCTTTGAACATATTGCAAGAGCAATTTTTCTTTCTTTGCTTGTACACATTACCACAACAAAGATTCAACAGATATTGCATTACTAAAGTGAGGGAAGAGCGTATGAACCTGTGTAAACTCAATAAAAACCTAAATAACTAGAGCCTTATCTGACACACAATGAGTTAGAGGGTTGTATGTGTGTATTACACCTTGACATTTTGTGCATTTTCCAAACTGATGCAACATTTGTTGCTTCAGATTTTGGTTTACAGGCAGGCCCTTCTAGAGAATCAAGTTCCAACATATTTCAGGATGATTTTATTATGAAATCCACCTATAAATAATGCATCCATCAGCAGAAGTGAAAAAGTACAGGAAAAATAAGACATTTTGTTGTGTGTGTGTGTGTGTGTGTGTGTGTGTGTGTGTGTGTGTGTGTGTGTGTGTCTCAAAAGTCTTTTTTCTTACTTTTGAGATTTTGTGTTCAATTTGTATCTCAATCTTTGAGGTTTTGTGTATCATTTCCTGTTGTTGATTCAAATGTCACAGGGACAAAAAAAAAACTTTCACTCACCTTGTTGTTAAACCTCATGTTATGACTTTCTCCTGTACAGTAGAACAGGAGACAGTTTTTAATAATTTGTACGTCCAAGTATTCTAAAGTCAAATGATATAATGATATCTTGGCATTAGTGGAATTGCATTGGCATGGTTCAAATCATACTTATCTGACCGTTATCAGTTTGTAGTAAACGATGAGATGTCATATCGATCACAAGTTAAATATGGAGTACCGCAAGGCTCAGTACTAGGACCGTTGCTTTTCACTCTGTACATGCTACCATTGGGAGATATCATTAGGAAGCATGGCGTTAGTTTTCATTGTTATGCTGATGATACTCAGCTCTATATTTCTTCACGCCCTGACGAAACTTACCAATTCACAAAATTAACAGAATGCATAGCTGATGTAAAAAACTGGATGGCCAGTAATTTCCTACTACTAAATTCAGGAAAAATAGAGATTCTAATTTTTGGACCAAAAACTTCTTCACGTAATAATCTAGAATACTGTCTAACACTTGATGCTGCTCTGTTAAGTCTCCGTCGTCAGTTAGGAACCTGGGTGTGCTCTTTGATACCAATCTTTCATTTGAAGGCCATGTTACTAGCATCTGTAAAACCACATTCTTCCATATAAAAAATATATCTAAACTACGACATATGCTCTCAATGAAGAATGCAGAACAGTTGGTTCATGCGTTCATGACCTCAAGGTTAGATTACTGTAACGCTCTACTGGGTGGTTGTTCATCCCGCTTGATAAATAAACTACAGCTCATACAAAATGCAGCAGCTAGAGTTCTTACTAGCACTAGGAAGTATGACCATATTAGACCAGTTCTGTCATCACTGCATTGGCTTCCTGTTAAACATCGTATAGATTTTAAAATATTGCTACTTACTGGTTTAGCTCCCCAGTATCTAAGTGAGCTCTTAATACATTATAGTTCTTCACGTTTATTGCGATCTCAGAATTCAGGCCAGCTGATAATACCCAGAATATCAAAATCAACTGAAGGCGGCAGATCATTCTCCTATTTGGCACCTAAACTCTGGAACAATCTTCCTAGCATTGTTCGGGAAGCAGACACACTCTGTCAGTTTAAATCTAGACTAAAAACACATCTCTTTAACCTGGCATACACATAACACATTATCAATTTATATTTTCAAATCCATTAAAGGATTATTAGGCTGCATAAATTAGGTCAGCCGGAATCGGGAACACTTCCTATAACACCAGATGTACTCGTTACATCAGAAAAAGAATGGCATCTACGCCAATATTAGTCTTTCTGTTTATCCCGAGGTTTACCGTAGTCAACCGGATCTGGGCCGTATCCAGCTGAGACCAAGGATCTGCGCCTTGACATGACCACAACGCAGTCCTGAAGTATCAGCAGAGATCGAGTCAACTAGATCATCCATTGTGAAGACATCATCAACACGACAGCCAGTGGCGCAGCTCCTCAACAGACCGTCCATACCGGCATGAAGAATACGATCCTCAACTGGATGGAACTGAAATAAATACTTTGAATGTTGCGATCCTATCAGATTTATGATAGCAACCTGATTCATAACAAAACACTGTTCGCCAGAGGAGAACTGGCCCCTCCACTAAGCCTGGTTTCTCCCAAGGTTTTTTTTTCTCCATTTTAACACCTATTTGCCACTTGTTTGCCACCTGATGTCACCTGATGGAGTTTGGGTTCCTTGCCGCTGTCGCCTTTGGCTTGCCTAGTTGGGGACACTTGATATTTTATATTCAATAGTATTCTTGACATTTATTCAACAGTGCTTTGACCTGCCTGCATTAACACTACTCTTTAAGAGCTGCTGTGCAGCCAAATTATGTACCAGTTATCAATGTAAAGCTGCTTTGACACAATCTGCATTGTAAAAAGCGCTATATAAATAAAGGTGACTTGACTATAAAAACAGAAACAAATTTAAGTCATTCACCGATAATTTTCACTTACGCTTGACTTCAAGATCATTGAGTCAGTGAGTTAAAGACAAGAACTGATCAGTCAGGAAAGATTTGTTCACATGAACATGCCAAGGAGAGTTAGGTTGGATATCAAGAATTTTAGTTAATAGCAACTTAAATTCCCACCAATTCCTCACACAATAAAAAGCAAGCAAGTCTTTATCAAATGTAGTGAATGTTTATTAAGTAAATCAATGACTCAACAAAGATTAAAATGGGATGCCGGGAACCGTTCTAGCCTTAATTGCATTGCTCTTAATGATCTGATACTCCAGACAGATACAAACTCACTGCAATGCTGACTCTAGCATCCCACATGAATCCTGAACCTCTATTTCAGAACATAGTTGACCTAAACAAAGGATGAGATGACATTTTACTCCACAACCGTAGAGAGATAAATGGCAAACCATTAATCTATCTCAGCCCACCCAAACCACTTTTTGGCTGAATGTAGTGCAAAATCCATTACCATGGCATTTAGCACAGCTACAGGATCACAGAAAAATAGTAAGTAAGGCAAGCAAAGCTGATGTTTGTCATTTTTTCGATGTTAAAATACTTTCACCTATCCAGATTTAATGTGCAGAGACAACTATATGTAAGCCATTTGTCAGCTGGCTTCTTGAAGGTGTAAAAACTGTGTCTCTGTGGCAGTTTGCTATTTCTGATGCAGTCAACATATTGAACATGAACTGACATTTAACGGTTGGGCTGTTATGTTGAGTAACTTGTGTTACGTCGTATAATATATTAATGTGCCTGCGAATGGTTGTGTCTGGCTCTCTTCGTTCTAAAATAAATCATGTTAAAAAAAACAACTTAGCTAGAATTTTTTTTAATTTAAACTCACGCATGAAAGGGTTCATTCTGAATTTAATTGCATTATTATTATTATTATTATTATTCACTTTTGAACAAATTTACTTTGATTTACAGATTTACTTTGGTAAAAATGGAATACTATGGCATCAGCTTTCTTACCTGAATGTGACAGCGTTGTGCTTCAGGTGGAACAGAACGCTATGTCTCCGCTATGTTTGGCATTAAAACTAAAACTCTCATATTTCCAATTCTTTGCAGCCTTTAGTTGACACTATTGCTACTAAAAGTTTGCCAAGAAGTATTTCCTACTAAAGCAAGGTGGTATCTGTTCAAGCCTATCCACAGTAGACTGGTGTTGGCCTTGGACGGCAATATGACCAGTGCAGTTTCGCTACCTATAGCCTTTTTTCTCTGATCAGGTAGCACCAACTAAAAAAAAAATAAATAAATAAGAGAGAGAGCTCTTTGCTGCATGGTGGCCAACTTTTATTAAAAGCACCACTGAGAGTTAAGGGGAATACTTGCGTTTTTTTTTTTTTTTTTAATCATGTTTTCATGTGATCCGCTTTCATCCCACTGATGGTTTTAAATTTTAGCGGTGGACCTTCATGCTTATTTGCCCCCACCCCTACAAATCACATAATTCTGTACAAATCGCATCATACAAAAATCACCACCCTGTAAAATAGTTATGTTTCTCATGAGACCAATTTGCAGTGAATTTGACTTGACCTTCCTTTTCCAGTGTAATTACTGCTATGATTTTCCTTGCTTGATCATTGCTTGACTTGATTATTTACACAAAACTGAATATTGCTGTTTAATATACATAATGTGGATACTTCACATGCTATTTCTTAAAACATAGTAGGCAAGGTATGTCTACAGTGTGTACTTGGCAGCACTGACATTTCTTTCTTTCATTGAGTGCACTAAAGTGCCAAATTTTGACTTAACCAATGGCATGTGTTTGTTTTTAGTGTTCTGATCTGAGTCCATCACTGAAAGTTGTTAAAAAGCCAAAAAAAAAACCATGTTTTGGGAGTTGCATCCGAATTTTGATGTCAAACGGAGAGGTTTAGTCTCAAGGCTAAACAGAGGCAGCGTCTGGGAGATTTCAGAGAGCCAATGACATCATGGCTTGCAGGAGTGACAGGTGTTGTTAAGAACAGCTTTTGGCTTACACAAGAACCCCTGCAAAGATGAGCCTGATAAAATAAATTAACTGTGTGAGGGGTGACAGCTTAAGAATACAGCCTCATTTATTTCACAATCTTCATTCCCCGCCTCACAGACAGCAGTCATATCGCAATTATTTAAACCCTTTCCACTGCGATGACAAAAACGCCTTAAACCATTAACAAACAGCACCAAAAAACAGGATGCATCATACAAAGCATGTCTTCTCATTGTGTTACCTCTAGTCATTTATAATACCTCCTTCACTCCATCACATCACCCATTTTTTTGCCAAATGAAATCTATGTAATCGAGAGCTCAATCAAACTGTCATGTGTACAGCTTGTGATTGCACAATTCTGCAATTCATGGGAACTGCTCGTAGGAGACCCGTCTGTCCTGTCCTCAAACTGGAGTTTAAAGTGAGCTCCTTCCCATTACATGCTAAGCCTATGGACTTTGAGCAGCGTGGAAAGTCCTTATCAGCAGTGGCCAGGTCTGGATTTAGCACAGCGGCTTGTGAGCATCAGAAAGGCAGAGTGCAGGAGGCCTGCGAGACGGCAGCAAGCAGCTGGTGGTGAACTTCAGAGATGCTGTTCTGTTTTGCCCTTGAATTCTGGCTATGTGGTTGCTTTGTGTTCACTTTAAAGTATTTGAATGTAAAAGTGTTTGAATAAGGTATGTTGCAACAGAATTTAAGTGGCTATTACTGAAAAAAAAATATTACAAAAAATTATATACAAACATATACAAATATATATATTTTTAGGGCTGTCAATTATTATTATTATTATTATTATTTCTGTATCACAATTAATTGCAGAAATTAAGCATACAACATGTATCTCGTTTAACACGTCCATTTTGCCATCATTGCCTATATCCAGCAAAGTAAACCATCAGATTGAAGTGTGATTTTCACCAAACTGTAATTTTTAGCTTTTTTTATGGAAAATTTAGATGTCTTTCCAAAAAAAGGACACCAAATAACCAAATGATATGATTTCATGTAATTCATACATTTATGTACACCAAAGCATCCATTTAAAAAAAAAAAAAAACTTCTCTGCTCCAATTTATAAATGCAAAAATATACTTGGGTGTGTCAATTCAATCAAGCAAAATAAGTAGAAACGGGGAATCCGAACACCAAACAAATGCAAAGTTCAAGGTCTTTCTACTTTAATCAGATTCGTAGCCTATAGCGGCTACAACATATACAACTAGACACACTGAGCCATGGTCATACGAATATGAGTTTGAATCTGGCTTGCAATGTTTCCAGATCTCTCCTTTTCTCCCCTATTTTACTGTCCTCATCATTTCTTCATTATTAAAGTAACAACAAAATCTCCAAAACCTCATATGTCCAAAACTACTTTTTAGGAAATGGAGAAAAAAAAAAGTATTTTTTAAATAATCAAACACTGTGTCGTCAAAGTTGATATTGTGGCTTTATTTATGGTCAGATAACAAGGTTTCGGCTTTTTTTTTTTTTTCTTCTTCTTCTTCTTCTTCAGGTTGAAATTTAAAATGCATTATATTCATATTGAAAATATGTAACAAATATGCTTTGTATTTGATCATTTTGAATCTGTAAATTTGAATAATATATTGCACCATTAAACCAAATTACTTTTGTTTTTGTACCATTCAGAACCAATTTTAAATCAGTAAAAGACTTTTATTAAAACAGTGCTGTACCTGTTTTAAAACTGACGATCTTACAGCATAAAGAATAGTATCATCCACATATAAGTGAATATGTTTTCTGACTGCAGATCACCTGATAAATAATATTAATGTAAATTGAAAATCAAGATCAATAAAGAGAGCTGCACAAAACTGTTGTGTTTCTAACACATTATAAATATCACTCATCATTTTTTTAACTGCTGTAATACAATTAAATGATGAACGAAAACCAGATTGGACATCAGGTAAGATATTACATTTATTAGGAACCCCTATAATTACAATTACAGTTACAATCTAATTATTATCACCTTTCCTGCATTTCCCCAGAGAAATCAGACTTTCCTGCATTCATTTATAGACAGACTGTTCTATAAATGAACATGCATATCCCCAGGAAATGGTATCCATTATTACTGTTTGTTGTAGTGTATTCAGTATTGCATTCACCTGTTTTATGATACATTTAAGGTAACTTCAATTATGCCATGTTTAATGTCTATGGGTTTGTATCGAGAAGATTTGAATGCTTGTGTATACGATATGTTGATACCTGTGTAACACATCAGTATTACAAGAATCTTTAATAGTTCCTCTTTAACAACTCAGCCATTTTAGTCACGCTCGGTCGTAAAAGCCCCATAAAGGAATTTTGCAAGTATCGTACATTTAAACACTAAACAGCGATTTAGTATTAATTTGTAAACCACCTTTGTCAGCATAGGTGTTTTATTACTGAGGAAACTGATGATTCTTTCCCAGATTGTCTTTGGCTTTTTCCCATAGCTTCATTTCCGGTCCCACTTCCGGTTCAACTCTATCATTGCTCATTTTTACCTACATATGTGTATGACCTGCGTGTATGTTACGTGTTTGTTAGTTTAGTTATGCGTTTGTGAGTTAGTTAATAAAACTTGTGCACAATACAGGTTTGGTTCTGACTCCGTCTGCTAATAAATTGCCTCTTAAATGATTTAGATTTTGCTACCAGCTTTTAAGTGCTGTAAATGATAAGGAATTATTTTTCTATGGCCATAAAAAATACCATTCTTTTAGAATTAATTAATAATCAATACTGAGTGTTCACAGAATAAAACTGAATAATTGTAATTTTAATGTAGCTACATCAAGTTAATCTGACTGACTGATTCAAATATTGATAATTAATCATAAGTAATAATCATAATAAGTTATGAATAATTATTAATATTTCCCCTTTGAGTTAATTTGCTACAATTTCTTTTAGACAACATCAGAATATATATACACTCAAGAAAAGCAAAATCCAAATGAAGATATTGTTGTTACAGACAACACATATATATTTTTCAATCTATCTATAACTACAGCGGAAATACCTAAAATCTAGAAAATAGCCATTGTATCCCATCTATAAGGGTGGTGATAAAACAGATCCAAATTCATATCGTTCAATCTCAGTTTTGCCTTGTGTTTCAACTAGGGATGTTCCAATACCCCTTTTCCATTCCCGATACCGATTCTGATACCTGAGATCAGGATATCAGCCAATACAGAGTACTGATCCGATACCTGGGTGCAGGGCTCTGAACCGGTTCAAGGAACGAAAACTAAAACCGGGAACAAACAAGATTTTGACCGGAATGTAACCAGAAACGGAAACTGAATCAGATTTAATCGTTTGAACAGAAATGCTCATTTGAAATGGCCATTAACTGGTTAATAACATTATTTTTTCTTTCTATTTAATATTTTGATTTGGCAGTCAACCAATCACAAATTCAAATAGTACAGCCTATGCAAATGTGACACTGACTGTCACGACCGTCAGTGAGAGTGCCCGAATTAGCCACTTGAGGGCACTCCATCCTGGACTGTTTTCACCCCAAGGACTACATATCCCATCACGCACTCCCCGGACTCATTATCTCATTATCATTGCACTCACCTGTTTGGCATCATTTCATTAGTGTTTGTGTATTTATACTGAGGTGTTTCTGTCTGTGTTTGTGGTTCGTTGTTTGATGTCACCCTCGTGTCTGATCCCTGGTTTTCATGTTCTCCTGTTTTTGATTTGTAGTTTTCTTGTTTCGTGTTTCTTGTTTTATGATTGGACTGCCGTTTACTGATTATGACCCTTGCCTGTACCCTGGATTACGCCTTCTGGATTTGCCCTAAATAAACACCTATTGCTGCACTTGGATCTACCTGTTTGCTTTG